>NC_062998.1:55402781-55405281 GCF_023078275.1 Leguminivora glycinivorella
TTAGGTTAGGTTAGGTTAGGTTAGGTTAGGTTAGGTTAGGTTAGGTTAGGTTAGGTTAGGTTAGGTTAGGTTAGGTTAGGTTAGGTTAGGTTAGGTTAGGTTAGGTTAGGTTAGGTTGGGTTAGGTTAGGTTAGGTTAGGTTAGGTTAGGTTAGGTTAGGTTAGGTTAGGTTAGGTTAGGTTAGGTTAGGTTAGGTTAGGTTAGGTTAGGTTAGGTTAGGTTAGGTTAGGTTAGGTTAGGTTAGGTTAGGTTAGGTTAGGTTAGGTTAGGTTAGGTTAGGTTAGGTTAGGTTAGGTTAGGTTAGGTTAGGTTAGGTTAGGTTAGGTTAGGTTAGGTTAGGTTAGGTTAGGTTAGGTTAGGTTAGGTTAGGTTAGGTTAGGTTAGGTTAGGTTAGGTTAGGTTAGGTTAGGTTAGGTTAGGTTAGGTTAGGTTAGGTTAGGTTAGGTTAGGTTAGGTTAGGTTAGGTTAGGTTAGGTTAGGTTAGGTTAGGTTAGGTTAGGTTAGGTTAGGTTAGGTTAGGTTAGGTTAGGTTAGGTTAGGTTAGGTTAGGTTAGGTTAGGTTAGGTTAGGTTAGGTTAGGTTAGGTTAGGTTAGGTTAGGTTAGGTTAGGTTAGGTTAGGTTAGGTTAGGTTAGGTTAGGTTAGGTTAGGTTAGGTTAGGTTAGGTTAGGTTAGGTTAGGTTAGGTTAGGTTAGGTTAGGTTAGGTTAGGTTAGGTTAGGTTAGGTTAGGTTAGGTTAGGTTAGGTTAGGTTAGGTTAGGTTAGGTTAGGTTAGGTTAGGTTAGGTTAGGTTAGGTTAGGTTAGGTTAGGTTAGGTTAGGTTAGGTTAGGTTAGGTTAGGTTAGGTTAGGTTAGGTTAGGTTAGGTTAGGTTAGGTTAGGTTAGGTTAGGTTAGGTTAGGTTAGGTTAGGTTAGGTTAGGTTAGGTTAGGTTAGGTTAGGTTAGGTTAGGTTAGGTTAGGTTAGGTTAGGTTAGGTTAGGTTAGGTTAGGTTAGGTTAGGTTAGGTTAGGTTAGGTTAGGTTAGGTTAGGTTAGGTTAGGTTAGGTTAGGTTAGGTTAGGTTAGGTTAGGTTAGGTTAGGTTAGGTTAGGTTAGGTTAGGTTAGGTTAGGTTAGGTTAGGTTAGGTTAGGTTAGGTTAGGTTAGGTTAGGTTAGGTTAGGTTAGGTTAGGTTAGGTTAGGTTAGGTTAGGTTAGGTTAGGTTAGGTTAGGTTAGGTTAGGTTAGGTTAGGTTAGGTTAGGTTAGGTTAGGTTAGGTTAGGTTAGGTTAGGTTAGGTTAGGTTAGGTTAGGTTAGGTTAGGTTAGGTTAGGTTAGGTTAGGTTAGGTTAGGTTAGGTTAGGTTAGGTTAGGTTAGGTTAGGTTAGGTTAGGTTAGGTTAGGTTAGGTTAGGTTAGGTTAGGTTAGGTTAGGTTAGGTTAGGTTAGGTTAGGTTAGGTTAGGTTAGGTTAGGTTAGGTTAGGTTAGGTTAGGTTAGGTTAGGTTAGGTTAGGTTAGGTTAGGTTAGGTTAGGTTAGGTTAGGTTAGGTTAGGTTAGGTTAGGTTAGGTTAGGTTAGGTTAGGTTAGGTTAGGTTAGGTTAGGTTAGGTTAGGTTAGGTTAGGTTAGGTTAGGTTAGGTTAGGTTAGGTTAGGTTAGGTTAGGTTAGGTTAGGTTAGGTTAGGTTAGGTTAGGTTAGGTTAGGTTAGGTTAGGTTAGGTTAGGTTAGGTTAGGTTAGGTTAGGTTAGGTTAGGTTAGGTTAGGTTAGGTTAGGTTAGGTTAGGTTAGGTTAGGTTAGGTTAGGTTAGGTTAGGTTAGGTTAGGTTAGGTTAGGTTAGGTTAGGTTAGGTTAGGTTAGGTTAGGTTAGGTTAGGTTAGGTTAGGTTAGGTTAGGTTAGGTTAGGTTAGGTTAGGTTAGGTTAGGTTAGGTTAGGTTAGGTTAGGTTAGGTTAGGTTAGGTTAGGTTAGGTTAGGTTAGGTTAGGTTAGGTTAGGTTAGGTTAGGTTAGGTTAGGTTAGGTTAGGTTAGGTTAGGTTAGGTTAGGTTAGGTTAGGTTAGGTTAGGTTAGGTTAGGTTAGGTTAGGTTAGGTTAGGTTAGGTTAGGTTAGGTTAGGTTAGGTTAGGTTAGGTTAGGTTAGGTTAGGTTAGGTTAGGTTAGGTTAGGTTAGGTTAGGTTAGGTTAGGTTAGGTTAGGTTAGGTTAGGTTAGGTTAGGTTAGGTTAGGTTAGGTTAGGTTAGGTTAGGTTAGGTTAGGTTAGGTTAGGTTAGGTTAGGTTAGGTTAGGTTAGGTTAGGTTAGGTTAGGTTAGGTTAGGTTAGGTTAGGTTAGGTTAGGTTAGGTTAGGTTAGGTTAGGTTAGGTTAGGTTAGGTTAGGTTAGGTTAGGTTAGGTTAGGTTAGGTTAGGTTAGGTTAGGTTAGGTTAGGTTAGGTTAGGTTAGGTTAGGTTAGGTTAGGTTAGGTTAGGTTAGGTTAGGTTAGGTTAGGTTAGGTTAGGTTAGGTTAGGTTAGGTTAGGTTAGGTTAGG
>NW_025952826.1:0-233821 GCF_023078275.1 Leguminivora glycinivorella
ATAAGTATCTAATATTATAACCATCGATTCTTTATTATTTAATAAAGCACAGAAATACAACCGTGACAGAGTGGAATACGGAACGAAAGACGACGAACAACTTTCAAAAAACAAAACAAGAGCATCTTTATTTGTTTTTAAATTCAAAATATCCAATTTGAAAAAAAAACTCTGTTCCTATTAAATACAGAACTATGTAACATACATTTGAAGATATCTTCGTATAACAAGTTGTTATTAACAACTCTAATCAGGCCAAAGGACTGACTAATGGATTCTTAGATCTATTCATCACTAGTATTCATCAAGGAATTAATAAAGCAAAAAAACTAAAGATCTGTCTTCGAACAAGCCCTTCAGAGCAATATAATTAATCCAAGTGAACGAAAACTCATCCTATTTAATTGAAGTCTTTGTCAGGCTTTCAAGAGAGAAACAAAGAGGATTATAGACGGATAGCAATTAACTGTACGAATCTATTTTAAAATCCAACTCAACGTGAGAATTAATGGATTCACTCGGGTTTTTCGAGGTTTTTTTGAGTGAATTTAATTTGGTTACATTTGAACATTTTGCTCAATTGTCGATTATATTTCAGTTTTATTTATTAACTGAACAGGTCTTTGAAATTTAATTCGATTTAAATATCCATTTAGGATTTACTCGATTATTAATGGATTGCTAATTGCTGATTTTTTTGAAATCTTTTTTAAGCTGAAGCAGAGGTAGAGAGTAGTAAAAGAGGGTAAATTTGTAAGATAAGGTTTAAGTACAATATGTAACAAAGAGCATACGATTGGAAAGTTAATACTGTAACGTCGGTAATCCATACTAATCCATACTAATATTATAAATGGGAAAGTGTGTGTGTCTGTTTGTCCGTCTTTTCACGGCAAAACGGAGCAACGAATTGACGTGATTTTTAAGTGGAGATAGTTGAAGAGTGGATAGTGACATAGGCTACTTTTCGTCTCTTTCATAACGCGAGCGAAGCCGGACAAAAGCTAGTTTGTTAGAAACCTATAGCAGTTTAGTCAAGGAAATTAAAATATTTAACTGTTATTATTATTTTTATTTATTACAAGTTTACTTTTTAAGTAGTTAGTTCAATTAGTTATATTTTAGTTTTGTATATATAGTTATTTTTAAGTTTTTGCTTTTTGGTGTCTTTCCCATCACGGAACAATGGTATTCCGGACCTTTGGGAGGCGTGCGCGGGGCCGAAGCCAACGCGTAGAGGCCCTTTCGACACTTTAATGAAATGTAAGGGGTACACCGAGTGGATATTGCCCTTGCCCGTATCATGGGACACACGCAGAGGCAACACCCGCCAGGGTGTGAGGACTATTTGAGAGTTAATGGAATCTAAAATGAACTGGGCTATTTTGATGAAAGTGATGGACTAAAATACTGGGCTATGGATAAAAAACCGGACGCCTGCCTAATAAACGGTATCCAATTTTATTTCCGGCAGACGGTGACTCGTCCCCACAAGATGGGCCCCCACAAAATTGCTTTTTGGTTATTATTAAGTTTTTATATTGTATATAAGTATTGTAGTTAAATTAAAATATTACAATTCTTTACTCACTGAATTACAACCGTGAAGCCTACAATGTAGACAAGAAACGAATGCAGAGAAAGATTCACAAATCAACCAAGAAGACATCCTTTGGAACATGTATAATAAAATATTCAATTATACCCCCAGAGAACGAAGAATGAAACAAAAGCTTCCAAATATAGCCCAGTCATAATGTGGGATCATTTTCGTACATTGCAAGGAAATAAGATTCAGTAAATTCCAGGGTGCCTAGCCAATGGCAAAATCGCTTACGTTTCGTAAGCGTTTCGTAGCAGACATGCGCAAAATTTAATGTGTCACAGAAAAGAGTGACAGGTATCTTTCGTACACAGTGAAGTACTTCACTCTTTAGTTCACTAGTTCAGTTCAGTAGCTTAACAGGTATATTTGTATTAACAGTAATAATTTGACAATAATGTCATTCAATGTCATACAATTAATCCGATAAAATTATATTATTTGATGTTTAAAGCGTGTCGTCCTTATCACTCTTTATGCGAAAAAGCAGGTAAAGATAACTGAACTGCTGAAGTAAAGATCAAAATGAATTGAGATAGACTAGCGAATGAGGATTCTTCTATTTTCGAATTACTGTTTCTGTAGGTAGCTCTCTGCTCTTTTGTAGTGGTGCGACAGAGACAGACTGCGTTTAGATCGCTACGTAGCGTCAACGATTGCCACTTCGGCTAGGCCGTCAGGAATGAGATTTGGGTTTTATTTAAATGCAGGAAATTTCAGAATTAGGGATGATGCTTTCAAATGGTGACGTTTATTAAAACAAATGATTTTGTCTGTGGATATTCATGTATGTACTGCAACAGACCAAGGTTAGACTGGTGTGTTCCCTGGTGTTCCCGGTCTTTATGTATGGTTCGGAAACATGGACCATCCGAGCAAATTTGAATAAACGTATCGCTATCGATGCGTTTGAGATGTGGTGCTGGCGCCGGCTTTTACGGATTCCATGGACGGCAATGCGTACTAACCAGTCCATTCTTGAGGAGCTACGCATAAAGCGCCGACAGTCAACAATATGCCAGGACCATACTCTTAGTTATTTCGGTCACATTTCACGTCGCCCGCCAGATAGCCTGGAGAGAATAATTATGACGGGCAAAGTTGAAGGCACGAGACCTCAAGCACCTCCCCTACTAGATGGTGTGCTCAAATTACTGCACCCATGCGATTAAAACTGCACGAGGCCATGCGCTTGGCGAGGAACAGACGCCTATGGAGGGACCTAGTCTTCAACAGAATGACATGATGTCACGATCCTCAGCATTGAGGGAACGACTAAAGAAGAAAGAAGATTCATGTATGCCTTTACATGGTTATGCTTCAAATGCAATGTGGAAGTTTTCACCTGTAATTTGAACAGAAATTCATGCTTATAATTTTAATATAAGATGACTCGTGTTACATAATATTCATATTACTCAGGAACAAATATCTGTGCTAATCACACACATAAATTCCCTTACCGATATTCGAACCCAGAATCGCGGCTTCGCAAGTAGGATCAATACACACTAGACTAGACCAGTCGTCGAATAACGATATTAATTTCCTTTAACAAAGACTATCTTTTTAACTAAAACTAGGAATTAAATTGGAATATCATATCGTGATAGATCACCGCAAAACCTAGATGACGTAACGGGTATAGAATTGGACGTATGGCAAAACCACATGGACAGAATTGAATACGAATTAAGGGGCTTGGTAGTGCATCCAGCCAAGTCTTTTGGTATATTATTACTATCATGCTCAGGACCGGAAAGATGAGGAGTGGCAGGTTGGCGTGGTAGAGGCGTGGCGAAATGAGGGATGAATGTCATATAGGCAAAAGAATATTGGAGATGAATGATAATGGATGTAGAGGAGGGGTAAACCCAAACAACGATGGATGGATTCTGTGAAAGAAAGATGTGAGTGTTGATATGACGAAAGATAGAGGAGAATGGAAGTGGAAGAAATGTTGTTCCGAACCTACTTAACGTGGGATAAGGGTAGGAGTAAGAAGAGGAGCTCAGGACCGGTATAAGTGACGTAAGGTAAAAGTACGCCTAATCACATTTATTGTCAATGACTTATGGTTGAAAGAGTTTACTGTTCTCGTGCTTACTTCACGAGCATTAATACTATTATCTTGGAAGATAGGTTTACGCTCAGCAGTGCACGAGAAAGACTGATATGATGATGATGATTTTAATATGACATAGCTCTGCTTTAAACTATAAAGTACAACCGCACAACATAAAATGGCGCTGAATCGAACGTGTTGAAATATGAGTTGTAGACTTTACCTTATGTCCCTGTCACATAATGCATTGTGTGACAGAGACAACGTGATATTATTAATATTACGCTATTCCTGACACACTATGTTATATAACATTTATAACTGAACAGCCAAATGTGGGAGCACAATCAAAGACAACCGACAAAGCAGGTTCACTTTTGATTGATAACGGCAAATTTTGATAGGTTTAATTTATTAGGTAGTAAATACTTTATCGGCGGTCACCCTGAACATTTAACCCTTTATTCTATGAACCCACACCAATTTTCTGTTATCAAACCGTTTCAGATACTTGGAACTCACGTCATGTGGCGTGTCTATTTGCACTTAATTCCGATTACATCTGTATCGTTCCGTGACTGCCATTTTTTATGCAAAATCCTTGTTATTTGTATTTCATTTGGGAAAAGACATTTGAATTTTGCAAAGCAGTAGCAAAATCTATAGAATATGTATAAACGTGAAAGAGAAGAATTGAATCGCAAAAGGATGGCTTGCCTCTGTTTGATTAGAAAATCCCTCCGTGGATTTTACAGTGCTACAGTCATATTTTAAAGACAATTTTCAAATACATAGTACCTATTTAAGTAATTACATTTTTTAATGATACTTAATTATGTTTTCATTATATATCATCCAGTTTACAGCGTGAGACAAGCATTGTAAATAATAAAAAATCGGAATGATTTCAGGATGACTAGTTATTAACAATGATTTTTTTATCACATATCAGAATCAAATTAAAATTTTGCTCCACTCTGTCACGATTTTTTTACATTACTCTCACATGTCAATACAATCTAGTATTATTGCATAAATTAGCAATTTGTATACCTATGTATTCACAAGAAAAATCTAAACTTATACTACGTCTTCAAAAGTCCACTCCGTCACATTTTAAGATAGTGAAAATCATTTTAACCCACAGTGAAAAAAAGTAGTATAGTTTACCTTTTCATACTTTTTATAAGTCTCTTTTAACCGGCTACTTCTTAAGCTAAAAGCAAAACACATATCACCCGAGTACAAAACCGTGAACGACATCAAAACATGCAATACTTTATTGCCTTTGTTCGGACTTGGCTCGATCATTGAGCAACTATTTTACAACCTTTTAAACTACGATTAAGGTAAATGTCCTAATTCTTGACATGCCTATTAAATGACACCCTAGTATCGCTTCTATCCAGAATGATGATGATGAATTTAAAAGTAATTTTAACGTATTTTTATGTACTTTTTGTTAAACAAATAAATTCAATTCAATTCTACTCCATATTTAAGGATATACTCTATATTTAAGGACTGGAATAGTGTCAAGCAATGGGCCATCTACAATTCTATTTAAGGTATCTATACAATCACAAATAAATATTTTTCTACAAAAATTAGAATAAGATACTAAATATTAAAAGCAATTTATGGATTTGAATTTTAGAATAATTTTATATAATTTATTTGAAAGTTAGAGCCAATTTGGCTTTATAGTAAATTTTATTTTACAGAATTTTAAATCTTGGCCGTAGATTTCGAAATAGATATCGTTTGTAACGAATTAATTTTGAATATAAATAAATACTTCAAGTTTTTTTCATTAAAGGTTAAAGGTAGTTTAAATAATTGGCATAAAATATCTATCTGAAATTTTATATGTGTCATATGCATAGAAATCACTTGTGCTTTTTATTTAGGAGAAAAAAATTAATCATTTACTAATGTTTATTAAAAATAAAACCTTAAGATAGATTTTCGGCTTGGCCGTTTTAACAAGAATCAACTAGGTCTAAATTAGACTGCACTTTCAACTAACAGTGTATTGAATCACAATGATTGTAACAATATTTTGTCACGCTAAAACTACATGTATGCACATTTTCTTACAGCTACTAGAGTATACTTTACCGCGACTCTTAATATACAAAATCGCAAGATTTTCGTTGCAATTCCTGAAGACTATACTTAATTAGGAATATATCTACAATTGTCTCAAAACGTATATTAAAATTACAAATTTTAACTTGATTCAGCACAAAAACAATCAAAATATATACCAAAACTATTATTTAAGTACAAATGATGCTTTTCTTAAAAAAAGTCTACCAATGTTACAGAATACAGCAGCAGATAAGTAGATTGAATAACAAATATTTATATGTCGTTGACATCAAGCAAGAGTAGGTAAGATATCAATAGTTCAATATTTTGAAACGAAAAGTAAATTATTTTTCCTTTAATTTAAAAATACGAAAAGTAAACTTTAACTATAAAACTCCAGTGAGACTCAACCATCTTTTTTAAGCGGGTTACTTACGTTTTTGAAAATACGCGAGACATACTCATGAAAATGATCCTCGAAAATGGATCGAAACGTGCCGATTGTGGAGCCTTACTTCGACTTAATTAAAACCTGTCTAACCCGCTTAAAATACTTTAAACACAAACAGTGAATTTGAAGCATCAAAATCTAAGAAGTGTGATGGCAATGCCCTACCAACCTGCCACTGCAATATCAAAATTTCGTCTTTCAACCCTTTACGTGCTAAGCGCACTAAACCTTGAGCAGTTTCCTATGTCTACCCTTTACCCAAGCATGATTATCTATCCTGCAAAAGCGATTAAAGTACTTTGTAACTGAGTTTCCCCTTCAATGATACATGGACATGTAAACTTACCGAATCAGATGAAGAACTTATATCCCTCGGGTCGAATGCGATGTCCAATTGGCAGTCCAATTAATGCAGATGACTTTGGGACTTTTGAGACTAATTATGTACGCTCAAGTTGATAGTGGATGGCTTGTAATTTGAATAGATTAGCATTTTAAGACATTGGAAGGATTACAAATGTATATGTATATAATGTATTACAGCTACATGTTAAAGTATCAGGAATCAATTCCAAAAGTTTAGGTTCTGAATACCTACAATAGTTTTAAATGCACAAAATAGTGCTAACGTATGCGTTACTTCATTAATTTGCATTTTGGGTAACATAGGCGTAAGCAAAAATTACAATGTCAATATTTAAAAGCGTAATGAAAATAACTTTAATAGTATGTCAAGTAAAAGTGTCATCACACAAAATGCGTGGAACTAGTGTGTTTTCTGAGCTAAAACAGGTATGGTAAAACAATACATGAGCGTATTAATTTTGGGGGCTTTGAAGAAACCTATAAACTGATACTTAAATATCAACTAAAAGTAAGTCTTATCCCACCAAATGTGCATTACAAGTGTCTTCATATCAGCTCAAACAACATGGTAACGTAGCACATGAGAGTATTTTAAATGCGTAGTAGTCTCTATTGAAATACGCGTATATGAACCGGTTGACGAAGTTGAAGTAACATATAAACTAATACTCAAATATTAACTAAAATTAAAAGTCTTATAACACAAAATGTGCATAACTAGTATTCTTCCAGCAGATGAAACACATGAGGGTATTTTAGAAGGCATAGAAGTCTCTATTTGAATACACGTAAATGAACCAGTTGACGAAGTTGAAGTAACATTATAAACTAATTCTCAAACATCAACTAAAATTAAAAGTTTTATCATAAAAAATGTGCATTAGGTACTTGTATTCTTCCAGCAGATGAAACACATGAGTGTATTTTTGAAGAAATCTCTATTATTGAAGGACGCTTAAATGACCTGGTTCACGAAATTGAAGAAACCCATAAACTGATACTTAAATATAAACTAAAATTAAAACTCTTATCACACAAAATGCGCGTTACTCGTATCCTTCCAGCAACTGAAGCAGCATGGCAACGCGCACATGAGCGTATTCTTGAAGGCGTCGCGGAAATCTCTGTTGAAATACGCGTAGATAAGAGGGTTGAGTGCAGAGTTGAAGTAGCCGATCCAGAAGAGTACGCCGACGACCACGTCGGGCGTCTCGCAAGGTTCGCCGCAGACGTTGGTTGTAACGTACCTGGAGATCAATGAGAATAATGAGGTATTGAAATGAAAAACAGAAGTTTCGGAGACAATGATAGATCTGCGGGCCGATTTTTGAGTCTCACGCGTTCGAATTCAGAAAATTATCACTGAAAATAATAAGCAAGTCACCGTTTTCAACCGGTATTCTAGTGACAAAATCCCGTATGCGAGATTCAAAATCACCCTCCTGAGCCTCTATCGTGACTCATGAGGTTTTGACGTTGAGAATTTATTTCATAGCATAAACGTCGCAGTAAATGAAATTCATCGTATGGAGATAGTAAACAGCGCCTTAGACACTCACCTACTTACTTACTTGAAAAAATAGAATTTAGAAAAATTCAAAATTAATTTAATTTTATTTAATAATAATATAGGAAAAATATGTGTCGATGCTTGGGCGGATTAAGTACATCTTGTGCTTTATTTTGAGATTATCACTTTTTTTGTCAATAAGAAATAGTTTGAGATAAATAGTTATTTTGAGATATAAACAATTAAACATTTTTCTCCCATTCTATCTGTGGAATAGGTACAAAACCATCAACAGGTTTTTTTCAAGTGAAGTCACTGTGAAGTAAAATACCGTTCAGAAATAATTTATGCGTGAATAACTCAAGTGCGAAACATAATACGCGTCCTTATAACACACCATTGCACAGAATGTACAGTCGAATTCATCAGAAAAAAATATACCATACAATTTTTGCTTTTGACACAAACAAAATTTGTTTACTACGAACAAAATGCTGGGAAGACCGTCCATCAGGCAAATGCGTCTGTAACTCTGCTTCCGGGTGTAATTCGCGGTTAGTTCAGTTCATTAATTTGTATGATTAGCAGGATGTATTTTTTGTGCCTACATTATATTAAATATTTCTGTTTCTATAATCATTTATATGTCTGGGTTCCCACCGTTCATAAATTTACCGTGGGACACAGTTTTCTTTCAATTTTATTTTATTTTATTTTTATTTTATTTTATAATTTTCAAGGGATAGCAAACAACTATACAAATACATTTTATAAATGGAATTACATAATAAGTATTGTTTTATGCACAGTCAACAACGTTATCCACAAATTAATAATCATTTCAATCCCTTATTCGCCAAGAGTGAAACTGAAACTTGAGCTGTTTCATGTGCTTTGGTAAGCAAAGGTACCTTTATGGGATACAGGTGTGATTGTATAATAATATGTATAATTATTTTGTTTATTGCACATTATTCAAGTGGCAGATAAACTTTGTCGCTGACTGTATTGTAGCAGGTGTGTTTCGGGTGAGTGAAAACGTTTTGTTTTATCTAAAGAGGCGAGGTGTTAACGCGTTATTTCGTAATGTAAACGTTTCAGGCACAATTTGTTAAGCTTTTAGAATTACGGCGACGTCCTGACAATTTTATTTGCGTCTTTAGATAAATAGAATAAGCTATATATTTCTACTTATTGATATTTCAGCTTAAAGTTGTAGATTTTAAGGCTTTACAGAAATCTGAAATATTAGTCCGGCAGACTTGATGATAATATTAATTTGACTGAGGTGGGTTCAACGGCCAACGGATTTAATCAGACCTGTTACTACTTTTTTAATACTAGCACACGAATCGCCTGATGGACAATCATCGCCATTCGCCGCCCATGGACATTGGCTACATAAGGGGAGCCATTTATGCATTGTAGACCTTTGAGAACCCTAAATACCTGCTTCTTGAAGAACCCCATATCCTAGCACAAGGGAAACACTTCAGAAAAAATTTGCACATTCTGGGCAAAAACGAGTGGCCCGTTTGTTTTTGGGTTTGGGTTTTTGGGTTTTGGGTATCAAGAAAGAACGAATGAATTAGAAATTGCTAGCAAGGGTAGTTCATGCGTAAAATGCTATACATCTTGCGAGACTTCCAGAATGAACACATGCAAAAAGGTGTATAGGCTGCGATCGCCTATAGTTATCAGTGGACTATATGCTTATAAAATTATGAAATAGAGAGAGAGAGAGAGAGAGAGAGAGAGAGAGAGAGAGAGAGAGAGAAACAAATAGATAAAGACTTAGTAAAATAAAATAAGACTCACCAAAGAAAAACGGCAGACAGCACAGACAAAAGGCACTGAGTACTGACTATGATGCCCAACGTTCGCGCATCTTTGTGCTCCGCGCGCCAAGACTTGTCTTCCGTGGCCACATCACTCGTGTGCGTATGTATGTGTGTGGGTGTGTGTGTGTGAGAGAGAGAGATAGAGAGAGAGAGATAGAGAGAGAGAGAGACAGAGAGACAGAGAGACTTACCAAAGAAAAACGGCAGCCAGCACAGAAGGAACGCACCGACTATGATGCCCAACGTTCTCGCGGCTTTATGCTCTGCTCGCCAAGACTTGCCCGCCGCTCGTAGCGTTGCCCCTGTGTACAAAGAAAGGTATAAACCTGTTCAAAAATACATCTGTAAATGAATTTTGTATTATATTTAGAATTTTAAGTGCCAGTATTGCGGCGGCACACGAGTTATGTCAAAAAAAATTACGGGTATGTACATCGACATTATTTTAGATGTCTTGTTTGACCACTCTGTCACATAATTTGTGATAATCACACTTTTAATTAAATCGAGTTATATTGTACATTATGCCTTTATAAATGTAGATTATTTATCAAGTTATAAAAATCTATAACAATTTTTTTTTTCCAGTACAAAAAGCTCCACTCCGTCACATCTTTTGGGGAAAAAATGACCGAAAAAAAAACCACACAAGATTATGACAAAAATTTTGATTAAGTACTTATTTATATTAAATGACTATTTCCAAAAGATGTATTATGATAAGCTCTTAATAATCTACTCTTGCACGGACATTTCCAAGAAATTTCCATTCCTTGCAATAATATTGACATCGTTCGAGATAGAATATAACAATATGGCAAGAAACAGTAAGTCCGTGTCTGAAGCAGGCCTCACCAGATTTTCTCCTAAAATAACAATTCAGAAACAAGGCACCGCTTCGGCAAAATCAACATCGAAATCTTTAAACTGCTTAAAGTAGGAGCCGTACATAGACTACTTTTAATGGAATCCACATTATCTGTAATATTTTTTTTTTTTATGGGATAGGAGGCAAACGAGCAGACAGGTCGCCTGATGGTAAGCGATCACCGCCGCCCATGGACACCCGAAACACCAGAGGTGTTGGAGGTGCGTTGCCGGCCTAATAAAAGAAAATTCCAGATAGCAATGTACTATCAGCTGCAAAAGTGCATGGCGAATTTATCAATGAATTCATTCATAATTTCTCCATGCACTTCTGCAGCTGATAGTACCTACTTAGAAAATAACACTAGGTACGGCTTTTTTAATGCGACAACGGCAACATACCGAAAGATCAGTATCATATGAGAAATATATTTTTTTCTTAGCCTATTGGAGTGTCCCACTGCTGGGCAAAGGCCTCTCCTCATAATTCCCGATTCTCCGTTACTTCCGGCCAGTTCTTTAGGAAGAAAGATATTAAATAACTAAAATTCATATGGAGTAATAATTACTGTCTATGCGTCACATTGGTACCAAAAGCACAAAAAAAGTACGGGGGAAATGTAGGGAAAGTTTTTTTTTTATACCTACTCCGTTAGAAATCATAGGTAGGTACATAAAGCCTGTCCTTATGGGATGTGCCTTTTGCCATGTTAAAGGTGTTATAATCATTTTGCCGATCCTATCATACCACACCCACGTTGAATTTTCTAGTTTTTTCTCGTTTTTCAGTTACACAGTGACTGGCAGGAACACAACATACTCATACTTGTTACTCACACTTATAAAAAGTTGGTTAAATCCGTATGTAAAGTGCTCTGTGAATACAAAACAACAGCGACTAAAAGATTCGAGCCAAAATCCTTCCAAGTCAAGGCTTTACGTGACTGCAAATGAAAACTGGACTAAATTACTGTTAAATTTGTTAAATCTGTTATAAGACACTTTTTCTTTTTTTGTCGGAAAAAGGTTCCGAAGATATCAAAGTTTTTGTTGTGTTTTTGTAAATTTGTTTTGAATAGCATAGCATTCAAATAAAAAACATCATTTAAATACTCGTATTTGTAAAATAAATGAACAATTTGAAAACAGTCAAATTCGGGGTGTAGGGATGACAATTTCAGAAAAATACTAAAATGCTTAACTTTATTAGCATGTATTCTATAATTATTATAAATAAAAAACTTTTAATAAAAAACAGAAACCCGATAAGTTGAGCGAACTGGTTTTTGAAATTCGAACTATGTGCAATTTCCACAATGTTGTTATTTCAAGGACAAATTTATCGGGTTTCACCAGTAAACCCTCGAGATATCATTTTTAATTTGTAAATTTTTATCTGACAAGCTGCTTAGAAGTTTGTAGGAAGAGAACTAATTTTAGTTTGCTGTTGTGAAGACAAGTACCTACTTAGGTACCTAAGTGATTTTAATTATAGACATATAATTATTATTCCTTATTCCTTGAAAAAAAAGCTTTGAATTAGAATTAAAATATTCAATTGTAATATTAGATCGTACGATTCCATTTATAAAAATAATTCGCTGATAGTAAAACCTCGATAATACCTTAACCCTTAAATGCATACATTTTTCTTTTAACGAGATATTAATATATGTGATAGACAATGGTTTTCTGACTCTGGGAAAAATAATAAAAAAAATATTTAAGATAGTTTTTTATACTAAATCAGTGTTAGAAGTTAAATAGGCCAAATCTTATTTATATAAATATATCGTAATTGGTAAGTTTTATTTAAAAAATACTACTATTAAAAAGGTTCACTATTTGTGAAACCTTTATGATAAAATTTTTAAACATAAACTTATTACTAACTCCGAAAAAAACAGCCTAAATCACACACTAAAAATCGCCTTCGTCCTGTTTTTTCACACTTTTCCGCCATTTCATCTTAATCCTTAAATAATAAATAGTAAATCATTATATTATTTAATTGTATATTAAAAAATAATAAATAATGAATAATAATTAAGCAATAAATGTGAATTTGGATAGGTACATATCGAGCCACGGGCCATCAAATATATGATGCATATATACATCACCATGCATTTAAGGGTTAAAATAGGTACTGATTTTTGCACAAAGTAACAAATCCCTACTTTAAATGTCGCCCAGTTGCAAAGTCCCTAACTCGAAAACTGTACATTGTAGCAAACTGCTATAAATCTTGTTAAGCCAAATTAAGCCTTATTACTGGGCCCGTAAGAACTTTTGGTAATTATATTAGCAGGTTCTATAAGTATAATTACAAAATTTATAATTAAATTAAAATATACTGACATAATAAGGTAACAAAATATTATACAAGGTGCTCGCGAGGAACTTTAACGGCATATTCTTGGTCACATTTAAAGACTAAAATGTCATATAAACTTTTCTAGATTTCGTCTAGTTTCAGAGTTATTGCCAATTAAAAAAAACATTTCCGCATTGTTACTCAGTACAAAAGGTCTTCTTAACGGCGCTGATGCGCAATTGTGGAGCATAGTCTCACAGTCGTCATTGATAGATGTCAAAATGTGACGAGAAGAACTTCAAAAAATTTGGTTTTTAGAAAAATAAAAAAGAAACTCATTTTCATTGCCAACTTTATGGATAAAAATTACTTTTTATGTGAAAATACGTCCAAAAAAAGTTAAAAAAGAAACAAAAAAAAATTGTTTTTTTTCGTCAAAAATTTTCAAATTCAATTATAACATTTTTTCTTTCTTTTGGCCTCAGAAACGCGTGGTTCAAGTTATGCGGGTTCCTCGCGAGCACCTTGTATATTATATATTATTTTATATATTATATGTAACTACTGGAATCCGTTGGCTCGTTGGGTCGATATCTCGGGTCACAATTGGATGAGACTAGCCGAGGACCGGGAGAAGTGTCATACTAGAAGAGAGGCCTATGCTCAGCAGTGGGCGATAAAGAGCTGTTATGATGTTTATGTAACTTTCTACCTATGTATCAATTTGTTACTGCGTAGGTGGATTTTGAAGGTTTTTGAGGAAGTACATAAAAACATTTTTTTACACATACATACATACAATCACGCCTGTTTCCCATATAGGGGTAGGCAGAGCACATGAAACTGCTAAAGTTACAGTGCCACTCTTGGCAAATAAGGGGTTGAAAGAAAACGAAACTGTGACATTGCAGTGACAGGTTGCCAGCCTCTCGCCTACGCCACAATTTACCCCATATCCCACAGTCGCCTTCTACGACACCCACGGAAAGAAAGGGGGTGGTGAAATTCTTAACCCGTCACCACACGGGTTAAAACATTTTTTTAGTTATAGAAAAATCGGGAAAAAATATCTCTAACTGAACTTGAACTTGCGACCTGTGATCTGTGATCAACTGAACCACATAGGCTTACTACGATTATACGATATACGTGTTTTTCTTTTCTCTTCCTTTAATAAAGACAATGTAAAGCCTGACCAAAAATATATGACTATTATAAGCAAGAGAGCGCTGATATTCTGATGTATGCGGTGACAGTAATTTAGTATGAATACATTTTTTGAAAAAACCGACATAGCGACATAGTGGACCGATTTTCATGAAACATGGCTAAGAACACTCCCTACCAACTCAGATTTCAAACAAAAAAAAACTAAATCCAAATCGGTTCATTCCTTCGGGAGCTACAATGCCACAAACAGACACACACACAGACAGACAGACAGACAGACACGTAAACCACCCCGTCGTTTTGCGTCGTGTAAGTAAAAAAAGTAACTTAAAATAAATGTGGAAGACTTTCAAACTAACTAATGGGTTTAATAAGACTTTAGTACTTTATACAAGAGACTTTAATAAAAGGAGCGCTGGAGTGTAATTAATTTTTGTTTTTTCGAGCGGCAATGTTATACATTAATAACTTGTGGTACCCGCGTCGAGTCAGTAAGCGACTTTTTAAATGAAATTAAAGAAGGGATATATTTTGTTCAGTTTTTTTTTAATTTGAACATCGTAAAACACATGATAAAAAATACACTTACATCAGGGGCGGCTCACTCCGCGATTCTATCGCCCCGCTACAAGTACATGCTGGCGGCCGCGAGTTCGCGGTTTAATCAGGGGTGGCGCGCGTTCTCATGGAACGCACGTTCGTACTTTCTATTGTTACTTTACGTCGCGAGTTTTTTTTAAGGTTCATATGCGATGTCCACATGTGGAATGACTAATAATGTTTAGTTAAATAGACATCATGAATAAAATAGGACAATTTTACACATATCCACTATTGGGACATACCCACGGAAAAGTTCAATAAGGCTTTTGATGTTGGGACTTACAAAAATTCGATACCTCTGGGTTCAATTGGCGTAAAGGACATTTTGGCGAAAATGAGTTATATATACAGTTTTGTTCAGAATTTCAAGCGCTATCGATCTGTATAGTTAAAATTTCGATATCTCTTAAAAAGTTGCCTTTACGACCAAGATTTTCTACTATGGACTTGCAAAAATAGCTTTTCTGAAGGGGCGTAAATATCAAGTCATTAATTATAAATTATTATTTGTGTCGTAAAGGAAATCTACAAATAAAAATATAGTCGTAAGTCAGCTTGATATATATTGTTGCCCTTTAAGCCCTTACTTTTTAAGGATCACTTTCTATAGTAGTGTGGTAAAGTTGGGCGTAAAGGACAAGTTTTTTGTTCTTCGTCCTTTACGACCAGCACTAAAAATATTTTATCCGCAACTGTAATCGATATCTTTGGGTTCAATTGTCGTAAAGGACATATAATGCAGGTTTCCAAGAGAAAGATAAACCCACTTTTTTGTTTTTTTGACCTATATTTGTGACGTGTATAAGAAAAATATGCAGATTACGAGTATCTTTAACCTAGTGTAGCAACCGTAGTGATAAACTAAACGATTTAGAAGATAGATGGTTGTAAAGGACACGTCAAAATGCTATAACGTCCTTTACACCCATGGTTTGATAGGGTCGTAAATGACAGTCTTAGATGATTTTTATACAAAGTCGGGGCGTAATTGTAACCGAAATGGTACTACAAATGTTGTGCTAAGTTTACAATTAAAAACTGGAAAAATGTATCAAAACGTACTTAATATGTCATAGAATAGCTACATTAGTTTAATGCAGTGTATTATTTATCTAAGCTATCTTAGCAACAAAAAAGAACAAGACTATTTTATATCCAGTTTTGTAATAAAGAAACAATATTTGCTTAAAAACTATCTAATACTTTGGCAACAAATTCAAAGTTATTTTTTTAGTAATCGCCGCTGTGTGAATAGTCACTAGGTTACGCATTCAGCCTTTAATTCTAGCAGGGAAACGCTTTCGTAGTATTATTATACTGCGGCGAGATGTAGGTAATAAAAAAAAAACACTATAGTAATCAGGGTACGTACCCAAATGCACAAACGCTCACGATAATATCTATTTCGTAGCTATATAAATCTTTATCGCTCTTGCGTATTGCACCAGACTGCATTTTTGTCGGCGTCTGGCGTCGACGATTGCCATTCAGCTACGCCGGCAGGAAACTTTAACAGTAGACTATACTAACATTTAGTGCGACAATAACAGGTGCGTTTCGCTAGCGAATGAGCGTTAGCGTGTGGTGACTTGGCTATGTACCCAGGTACTTAAAGCATTGACTATAATATTTCTAGGATTGAACTCATAATTAAGATTATTCTTATTTAACAGGTTTTAGACTAAATAACAATCTTCTGTTTTAAAATTATCAAAAATATGAATCAACATACTTAGTAGGTAGTCTTGACTACAGTCACTATTATTTATTAGTTGGTCACAGTTTGTATACGCGTCCTAACTTGCGTTTATAAATAGGTACTTAACTCTTTAGTTATTCTTAGAACTTCTTTCAACTTTAGACTTAAAATTACTGTCGTATTAATATAGTCTACTGTTCACAGTTGCTGATTAAAGTTTACGTGATTACCATTAGTGTTTTTATATTTACTTAAACTACGAAAGCGTTTCCCTGCTAGAATTAAATACTGAATGCGTAACTTATTGAGACAGCGGCGAGTACTAAAATAATAACTTTCCAAAATATTAGATAGTTTTTAAGCAAATGTTGTTTCTTTATTGCAAAACTGGATATAAAATAGTCTTGTTTTTTGTCTTTGCTAAAAATATTTAGATAAATATACACTGTAACACTATTGTGGCTATTCTATGCCATATTAACTACGTTTTGATACATTTTTCAAGTTTCTCAATTGTAAACTAAGCTAAAAACAGTTGCCATTTGTACCATTCCGGTTACATTTACGCCCCGTATTTGTATAAAAATCATCTAAGACCGTCATTTACGACCCTATCAACTCTAATTGTTCAAAAAAATCGTGGGTGTAAAGGACGTTCATAGCATTTTGACGTGTCCTTTACAACCATCTAACTTCTAAACCGTTTAGTTTATCACTACGGTTGCTACACTAGGTTAAGGATACTAAAAATCTACATATTTTTCTATATACGTCACAAATATAGGTCAAAAAACAAAAAAGATATAAACATTTTTCTAAAAAAAAAGTTGTTTTTTGCTTCTCCTGAAAACCTGCATTTTGTCCTTTACGCCAATTGAACCCAAAGGTATCGATATATAAATACTGTATATATACCTAGAGAGTACCCAAAACTTGACTATAATAGTATAATATTTTATCGTCCGACTATGCGCACGTGCGGCTCCTTTCTTTGTTAGAATGTTGTAGGCATTTAAAAAGGCGGCATTTCGTAAACATCAAAGCAGTGGGCCTTCTGTACTTGTACTATTATATATTCTGTGCTTACATCAGAAACCTACAAATAAAACAAAATAACCTAGGTCCCCGTTGTTAGGTAAGGTACCCAGGGCTGGCCACATTACCCCGGTGGACGGCAATGCTGATCCGCTAAGCTAAGCGAAGTATTGGCCAGCCCTCTGTTCACCAGACGCCTTTATGAGGCGCTTTGACAGCTTATAGATGCGACGCGCACTAGCCCCCACGGCCCCAGGGTTTTGACCCCAAACGCTGCGCTGCAAATTTGTAGCTACTGCAGAGACATACTTTGCGACATTTAAGGTCTGCTAATGATGCAGCCGCCGCCGGCCCCAACTGGATAACGACAGCTTCAGACAGAGAGCTCTGGAGATCCTTGGAGGAGGCCTATACCCTATAAAAAGGGGTTCTCACTCAGGAAAAAGACTCCTGAACTTACCTTACTTAGTTACTAATTAGTGTTATTGTGAATAAACTTTCATTCATTCATTCATTCGTTATAATATTAATTATTCTGGTGAGAAATAAACGGCTTTTTTATTTTTATTTATTTATTTATAATGATGCAGCCGCGCCATTTGATTGCGTACTGTTTGCCACACTAGATTTACTTTGATAAAAATCTAGTGTGGATAAAATAAAGCAGATAATCTTAATAGAAAGGTAGTATGTTACCTCCACACAAAGTTATCCTATTAGTAGCGGAATGGAAATAAAAATCTTGGAAAAATGGTTAACGAATATGTCTGAATAATGGATTAAGGATGAAAAACGATTTAAACTCTGTCAAACAAGTCTGTCAGTAAATAAGAACAAAGAAAACTATATGCAATATTATGCATCCTTTTCTTTAGCGTGCTAGAGAAAAGGACACCTATAGTTTTCTTAGTTCTTATTTACTGACAGACTTGTTTGACAGAGTATAATTACAAAAGTTATATTCTGTAGACGGTCCTTTCAGGTAGACGGTCTTCCCGACACTGACCTTAATAGTATAGTAATTAATACCAAACCATTTTGAGCTAGCCGTTATAATTGTTGATACAAAAACTTTTTGTATATAACATTTTGTTTAAAATCATCTCAGATTAGATGATTGATGAGTATGTGGTTCTTCAAAAAAGGAGTGTTCAAGTTTCTAATGGGTCGGCAACGCGCATGTGACACCCCTTGAGTTGCAGGCGTCCATAGGTTACGGTGACCGCTTTCCGTCAGGCGGACCGTATACCTGTTTGCCACCGACGTGGTCTATAAAAAAAAAAGGTGAGGTATGCCAAAACCCTAATTTCAACGAGGTATCAAAACGTAAACAAACCGCGAGCAGCAGCTGCTCGCCATGTCACGAATTAATATAAAACAACTCAAATCTGCCTCCGGTGACTTGTGACAATGATGAATGTTCTTTTGGTAATCTTCTTAGCCAAAGTTAGGGGAAGAGGAAAACCCGGGGAAAATGGAAAGGAACGGAGGCTCAAATTTTAATTGATCTTCCTACATCTATTATCTAGTACATTCTTTATTTTTAATGAGAAATTCTTGAAAATTTAATTATGGGGTCGTTAATGAGAGTACTTTTTTTTATGAAAAAGGAGGCAAACGACCAGACACGCACTTAAATACCTTATTTCGGGGATCTCGAAGACGAATATAATGATTTCTGGGTGGCTAGCCGAATGGCACAATCGCTCACGAAACGCTCACGAAACGAAGCGCTAGTAGATATCTATCTCTATCGCGCTTGCGTATTGGCGCGACAGAGCCAGCGGCGTATCGCTTTCGTTTGGCGTCGGAGAAATGCCATTCGGCTACGGGGCCTGTGTTCATTTTTCTGTGTTTTATTTGAAAAAATGCACATTTTTGAGATCTCATGTGCATTTATACCAAAACTAGATCTTCAGAAAGCTTTAATGACTAGCTTTTATTAGAGATATACCTAATTTAATATTTTGATATGATTTTGAAGCTCCTTAAGTAGTTCTCTAAAAACCTTGGTCTACGAGTTAAATATGAACAAATTTTAGATGTTTTTATTTTTATTTGTTGCATCATATTAATTTTAGATTGAGTGTAAATTATAAACTGAAATAGATACCATACACTACAGAAATAAACGATCAAGCCCACTGGTGGCGAAGCCGGGAAACTAACCCGGGTCTCCAGCTATCGCGGCTGACGCCATTACACCACCTCGACCGCCGAGGTACCCGTCGAAATTCCTCTAGTGTATGTTATCTCTGAAGGCTAGGCGCCTTTGACCACCTCTAATGACGAGCAATTTGTGGTTGCACCTCCTATATGAATCCTTTTGCAAGATTACGATATAGCGAGAGAGATGGTGCTGCCATCTATCGATGTAGGGAATTTTATTCGTTCCCTACATCGTTTAGATTGAGTGGTTTGTTCCCTATTTTTCATTGTTATTAAAAAATATATAATTCGATTGTGTATTCATCAAAAAAATCTATAAAAAAAAAACTTAAGTTCGAAACATCTTAAAATGATTACAACTTAAAAAGCGGGAAAAAATGAAAGTGCCTTTACAAAAAACTTTGGTAACAGATTTTTTACCAAAATGAAATCACGTTTACTGAAATGTATTTTACGAACAATTTGGATGAAAGCGATAATAAATTAGTTTTTATTAAAGTAATTGCTAAGTCGACGAGGGATTACAATAAACTTAAGCAATTCAGGAAAAAAATCTCTCGAGAATTTTATGTGTTACAAATGAGAAAATGTAATTACATTTTGTAACTTATACACTAGAATTAAGTTAAATTTGAAGATATTTCAGATATAAATATTTGTGTATCGGGCGGGTAAGCATGGTCGCGTGATCTTTTTAGGGTTCCGTAGTCAACTAGGAACCCTTATAGTTTCGCCATGTCTGTCTGTCCGTCCGTCCTTCCGTCCGTCCGTCCGTCCGTCCATCCGTCCATCTGCGGATAATCTCAGTGGCTGTTAGCACTAGAAAGCTGAAATTTGGTACCAATATGTATATCAATCACGCCGACAAAGTGGTAAAATAAAATGTGTAAAAAAATGTTTTGTTAGGGTCCCCCTACATGTAAAGTGGGGACTGTTTTTATTTTCATTTCAACCCCAACGTGTTGGATAGGTATTTAAAAATTAATACGGGGTTTACTAAAATCGTTTTTTGCTAATATCATAAATTAAATATAACAAGATCATACCATCCCATACATTAAAATGCGACCGCCTAAGACCGCGCTTACACTCCACCACACATAGATGGCGGCACAAAAAAAATGTCTTGTAGCTTTCGATTCTACTTGTAGATGGCGTTAAGTGTCACTTTTGACATAGATATACGGCTCGGAATTGACACTTAATGCCAATCTACAAATAATCGGTGGCAACAAGGCATTTTTTGTGGCGCCATCTATGTGTGGTGGAGTGTAAGCGCGTTCGTAGGCGGTCGCATTTTAATGTATGGGATGGTATGATCTTGTTCTATTTAATTTATGCTAATATTAATATTTTCGGAAATAATCGCTTCTAAAGGAAAAAAAAGTGTGTGTGTGTGTCCCCCTCTAACTTTTGAACCATACTTAAAAAATATGAAAAAAATCACAAAAGTAGAACTTTATAAAGACTTTCTAGGAAAATTGTTTCGAACTTGATAGGTTCAGTAGTTTTTGAGAAAAATACGGAAAACTACGGAACCCTACACTGAACGTGGCCCGACACGCTCTTGGCCGGTTCTTTTTGGCACTTTCTTTGAGTGTGTGAGGGACGCACCGATGCGATAGTACATAAATTATCACACTGGTATGCCAGGCGTGCAGATATTCTAAAGATATAGGTAAAAATAACAGGACACAATATAATTTAGCGAATGAAAATAGGCACTAAAATAAAATCATCTTGATGATATACAATTAAGCATCCATACCAAAGAGCATCGAGTATTATAGAGAGTTACTGTCAGAGTAAAATGTGTAATCACAGTGCATAGACTGCCATCTCTCGACACAAGCTTAAAACTTTTGAACCTCAGATGTCAAATATTAATATTAGTGCCATCTAGCCGAGCTTTCCCCAGGGGTGTAACGCCATCTAGGCCACCGTACCTTTTTCTCTAGGACTTTGAGGTACGTTTTTTTCTTAGACTTTATCTGTCTATACGGAGTTACATATGTCTTTGTCCATACTAATATTATAAATGGGAAAGTGTGTGTCTGTTTGTTTGTCAGTCTTTCACGGCAAAACGAAACGACGAATTGACGTGATTTTTTAAGTGGACATAGGTGAAGGAATGGAGAGTAACATAGGCTACTTTTTGTCTCTTTCGAATCCCCCACTTCCCTAAAATGGGGGGGTGGAAGTTTGTATAGAGCATTCCGCAATTTTCGAATTTATCGCGAGCGAAGCCGCGGGCACAAGCTAGTACTTAAATAAAATAATCTTGATGATAAACGATTCTACATAGCTCCATGAATATTAGCCACGTAATATGTAATACTAGCTTTTTCCCGCGGCTTCGCTCGCGTTAGAACGAGACAAAAAGTAGTGTATGTCACTCTCCATCCCTTCAACTATCTCCACTTTAAAAATCACGTCAAACCGTCGCTCCGTTTTGCCGTGAAAGACGGACAAACAAACAGACACACACACTTTCCCATTTATAATATTAGCATGAATAGCTCGCAGACGTTTCTGCATGATAAAAATATAAAATTAATAATTCTTACAAATACGTAATAAGTAGGTAAATGAAGATGAAGTTAAATCGTCCTCAATATTTTTTTACTTAAACAATGCCAACCGACAACACAATATAAAATTATAAATAAAACATCCAATACAACATTCTTATTTTTAAAACGATACGATACAGGTCAATTCGCCATACAAACGCTCTCGACTATTCCCTCCCTGGTTTTTGAAGATAGAGCAATGATTTTTTCAACACAGATTATTATTATTTTTATCTGTGTCGGACCGTTTTAATTTTTTTGCTATTTTTATTTTAAAAGACGCTAGAGCCAATCCAAAATTTCTAAAAACGGCCTTTTTCAATATGGCTCAAAAAAAGGTGTGATACTATCGGTAACAATTAGCCAAAAAATCTAAACGGTCCGACAC
This sequence comes from Leguminivora glycinivorella, assembly GCF_023078275.1. NCBI lineage: Eukaryota > Metazoa > Arthropoda > Insecta > Lepidoptera > Tortricidae > Leguminivora > Leguminivora glycinivorella. The sequence goes on from NW_025952826.1 coordinate 22,752, forward strand.
AGATTATTTCATTGTTATTCAGATTCTCAAATTTCGTGCCGTTTAAATAAGTTTTGAAGGAGGAAACAGTCGAGAGCGAAACCTCGATTTTAAAGATTTTTTCGCAATATCTTTTAACTGAGTTGTTCTTAATGGACATTTTTTTTCGATAAATCTAGTTGATAACGAAAATGAAAATGAAATGAAAATGAAAATGAAATATTTATTTTTCAAGTAGGCATATTACAATGCGCATATGAACGTCAAATAAAGCTACGCCGACTCTAACCCTACGCCTCAGCCTCGAGAAGATTTCAGTCCCCCCTCAGTTGGGTGGGGGGTATCCACTATGGGACCGGCAAGAAACTCGGCGGGCAACTTCTTTTCAAAACATTACATCTTATAATTAACATGCATTAAATAACAAGATACAATTTAACATGCAAAAGTATCATTCATCAAAGAATATGAACAGACTAGGTACTCTATGGAAATTAATTTCAATAAATTATATTATTGCTTAATAATACGTCGTTCTTCTTCAGAGAAAACATATCAAATTGTCACAGAAGAAAAAGATAATATGAATCTCAATATCATTAAATATGTAATTTACCTACACAACATAAAATATAAAATATTTGATGTGCTTTCTTATCTGAACTGTGTCCTCTATACATAATACAATTATTTTAATTGCTATTCGTTTTTTGTAGTTTCTGGTTCGGGCCATGCATGTTTGTCTGTCAAATAGTCCTCGACTCTGTAATAAGCCTTTAACATCAATGTTTTTTTTAAGTAGTTCTTAAGAGCTGGGAGGGGTAATCTCAAAGCAGTGTCAGGTAACTTATTATTAAAATGAATGCATTGCCCAACAAATGACTTCTGTACTTTACGGACACGAAACTTCTTTATGGCAAGCTTATTTTTGTTTCTAGTGTTATAATTATGGATATCAGAATTCTTAGTGAAACAGTCTAAATTCTTAACAACATAAATTATACTATCATAAATGTATTGGGAAGCTACAGTTAAGATATTAATTTCTTTGAAGAGTTCTCTTACTGATTCACGTGTTCCTAAGTTGTAAATAGAACGAATGGCTCTCTTTTGTAATACAAAGATAGTCTGTATGTCAGCTGCTTTGCCCCAAACCAGAATACCGTATGACATTACACTGTGAAAATAACTATGATACACTAGGCGAGCTGTCTCAACATTAGTCAGTTGCCTGATTCTCCTAACGGCGTATGCGGCTGAACTTAATTTGCTTGCTAGTTTCTTTATATGAGGACTCCATTGTAGATTTTTGTCCAATGTTAAACCAAGGAACAGTGTTGTATCTACCATCTCTAAGCATTCATCATTCAAAAGTATTTTTGTATCGATTGGTTTAACATTCGGCAGAGAAAATCGAATACATTTGGTTTTCTTAGAATTAAGAAGTAAATTGTTGACAGTAAACCACTGCAGTACATCAGCTAACGTGCTATTAATTACATTGTAATCCGTAGATTTTCGGTCAACATTAAAAAGCAGTGATGTATCATCAGCAAAAAGTACTATTTCACAAAAGTTTTTTACTATATATGGCAAATCATTTATATAAACCAAAAACAGGAATGGACCTAAAATTGAGCCTTGTGGCACTCCTAATTGGACTACAGTCCCGCTAGAGCGAGTTTTGTTAACAACTACTGTTTGTGTTCTATTGCTAAGGTAAGAAGACATAAAGTTTAGGGCATTTATAGACAAACCATAGTGTTCTAATTTCAAAATGAGCGTTCCATGATCCACACAATCAAAGGCTTTTGAAAGATCACAAAATATGCCAATTGCATCACAAGAATTTTCCCAAAAATTATATATATGTTTAATGAGTACCGAAGCAGCATCGGTCGTGGAACGGCCCCTTGTGAAACCGAACTGTTTGCTTGTAAGTAATCTATGTCTGTTGAAGTGTCCCAGTAGATCATTTAACATTAGCTTCTCAAAGACTTTACTTAGTACAGGAAGTATTGATATGGGACGGAAATTGGTTATATCACTCGAATCACCCGATTTAAAAAGCGGTATGACTTTGCTACATTTCATAAGATCTGGAAAGGTGCCTTGTGAAATTGAAATATTATATATTACGGCCAAGTAAGGTGCTATTATATCTATGACATGACTAATTACTTTAACTGATGTTCCCCATAAGTCTTCAGTTTTCTTTAAATTGAGTGACTTGAATGTTTTAACAATATTTACAGAGTCTACTTGACTAAATTCAAATGAATTATTACATTTCTTAACATTAGCACAAAGTAATGAATGGGCTTGAGCCGCAGAAGAATGTAAACATTTTGTGGTGTTAACGGCTATATTTGAGAAATAATCTTCGAATGCCGAGGCAACATCGCTGTTCGACACTATTTGTTGATTATCTGATACAATGTTGACTTGACAATCGCGTGATTTACATTTACCAGCTTCTTTATTTATAATACCCTCCTAAGGCCCAAGGCAAAATTCGGCTACTAGTCATTGCGAACCACGGTCCTACCAGTAGTACTATTGTTTTATACTCGTTCAGGCCCAAACATTAGGAATACATTTTTTAAATGTTATTGTACTTGTATGCCACCAACAGCTTTGGGGCATATTTATTATCAGTTTACGATGCCTTTTAGGATAATTTGATTTTAATTAAAAAAAGTCCTACAGGAAGGACCATGGGCTTATAAAGAAACGTTATTTATATTACGAAATGAAAAAACTCACTTAAGATTTGTTTATTTTTTAGTTTTATAGAAAGAATGAGATAAAATAATAGTCTTATTAAAATAATACAATGCACCAATCACTTTTAAATCACTTAAAAATTAAGATTTTACGCTCTTCTTCGACGAATGTTATTCCACTACGAGCGTGAGATCATCCTCTTGTAGGCGCTCCACGACGTCCTTCTGCAGAAGCTGCAAGGTGAAATATCGGGTCCTGCCGTGGATAGGCTTTGGAATTAATTAGTTCTGACAGAGAAATATCGACATAGGAACTAGAGGAAGCATACCGGGATCTGGTTTGAACAAAATTTGTTTCTATGAGTTTTATGTGGCAAAAGTCTGTTTTTTCATCTTCAGTTTCTATTTCTGATTCCCTAAGAGCGAATTATGTTTCTTTGTCATTTAATCCTACAACAATAAAAGCAATATGTGTCAGTTTTTGCAACCACCACAAACATTATTATTAAATTATGTAGTTGTATAAAACCGAGGTACTACTCATAGGACTTAATATTTTTCATCCCGTATTTCGTAAAATATAAGCAAAATCAATGAAATTATTACTTAACTTCGTAAAATAACTAATAAAAAAGAAGATTATTTACAAATTAGTAAGAAAGTACTGAAAATTACATGAATAAAATTGGATTTAGTAACCTCTCCTTCACGGAATACCCATGTCGCCGTCTGTAACTTGTCAGTTTGACACTTTGTTTTTATTTTTCAAGCTTATGAGTGTGTTCACATTCAACCTTAAACACCCCTCTAGAAAATCGGATACGTCAGTTTAGATTGGCGCGAAATTTGAAATCAAAATGTCGGCTTTTATAATAAGTCCTACTGGTAGGACCGTGGTACGCTATGACTATATAGTCGTTGAAGAAGCTGGGCCTGAATGACCAACTTAATTATTACTATAGGAAGGACCTTGGGCCTTAGGAGGATACTCCAAGTTGTTTTCACTTTGTTGTCCGACACACTTTGTTGTAACACTAGTAAAACTGAAATTCCCAATTTGAAAGGGGGACTCCTTTCCATTTCAGCATTTTCACTTCCGTAGCGTCTTAAAACGTTTTCAAATCGGAGGTCGCCTACGTTCTTAAACAAAAGTGCCGCCCTGAACCTTTCAAAAACATTTTTTAGTATTTACCTATCTGAACAATCAGATCATTTCAGGGAGACCAAATTTTTTTTCACTACACCAACGAACGGGTAAGGCTTACTTTGCTATTCGAAAACAATTAGCAAAATTGCATTTTATCCACAAGAGTGCAAAGTAATTTCATACAAATTTTAACTTCATGTCTTAAGCTGGCTGGTAGAATTTACCTATAAACGATGATTTTGAATCATAAATATTGAAGAAATTGATAGATTTGATTTAGTTTGATGTTTTATAGTCGGTATTTTGTTCGTATTGGTGTAGTGAAAAATGTTGTGTTTCACTCGGCGGCAAAGTTTGTTTAACCTTCGTGCCTTGAAACCCTCGCAACGCTCAAGATTCCACTTTATGAACCACTCGCTACGCTCGCGGTTCAATATTGGAATCTTTCGCTTGCTCGGATATAAATATTGGCACGTGCGGTTAAACAACAACTTTGCCCCCTTGACAAATAACAAATTTTTTATGGCAGCCGTCAGAGAAGAATGGTGGAAAATTGCAAAACGTATCTCTCAGGACACAACATTACACGACCACTCTGTCAAAAATTTTTTATGGCAGCCGTCAGAGAAGAATGGTGGAAAATTGCAAAACGTATCTCTCAGGACACAACATTACACGACCACTCTGTCAAAAGTGATACGCAGATGAAGAAGAAAATTTTACCAAATTATTCTAATAAGAAATTAGGGATGTACCGACTAGTCGCCGACTAGTCGGGAAAGCCGACTATCCGGCCATATTTGTAGTCGGCGATTAGTCGGCGACTAGTCGGCGAAAAAGGCCGATTAGTCGGCACATTATAAGTGATAGAAAAACAGTACAAACATAAATTAACAGCTGATATTGTTGTATTATGAACCTATTTGTTATGTTCAGGGAGCGTATTTTTCATGCCGATGACATTAATCTGACGTCACGCTCCGCATAGGGTGATCCCAAATAGTTTTATTGTAAATTATTAATCATTATTAGGGAGCGTACAAGCCAAACCGTTTGTTAAAAATGGAAATTGTATATCAATATTCTCATTGACCTTTGAACCTTTAAAAAATAATGAAAAGCGCCAACAAACGACCAATGTAATTCAAAAATTTTGATAAATTACTCGAAAATTATGTTCTGGCCGACTAGCCGACTAGTCGGCCGACTAATCGGCCACCCAAGCGCCGACTAGTCGGTAGTCGGCCTAGTCGGCCAAATCAATAGTCGGTACATCCCTATAAGAAATATTTACCTACATACTTTACATAATGATGTTTTTTTTTCCGCACTAATAGATTAAGAATAAGAAAAGTTTATTGCCATATATATACATACAGTTACAACAAAATACATGCAATTATTAATAGTACATTACATCAGAGGCCGGGAAAATGAGGATTTCCGGCCAAGTGGGTATATACGGCCGAGCGAGCGTGCGAGCGAGGCCGGATAGGGATACGAGGCCGGGAATCCGTTTTCACGCCGAGGCATGTATAGTGCTTTTCTCAAACATACAATGAAATAAAAAAAAATGCGCTAAAGGACAATATTTTATAAAAAAAAAGTTACTTTGCAGGCCTAGGCCTAAAAAATAATATGAAATCCCTTTACAGTCCTCTCGAGTTGTTGCGCCCAAAAAGCGTTACTTCCCAGCCCATTTTAAGGAACGTGAAGACAATATTTCATTGCATGTTTGAGAAAAGGAATTTTGTTTTAATACGTAATGGTAGTACTTTATGTATCTATGTCGAAAGTTACACGCGCGGAGAAGTAATTTGGAACTCGTGTCGTAAATACTACTCTCCCTTTTGTCGTGTTTTAATTTTATCGTCATTTGTTTCAAATTTAACCTTTACCGAACTTGTATCGTAATGTACAAGGATCGGACAAACGCCCGTCATTTCGAAAATGTAACCCTGTTCCGTACAGCAGAGACTTCCTTATGTTAATAAAAAAATTGTAAGTGTTTTATAAATTTATTGGACCATATAATTTATATCCAGTGACAAATACGGCAACGCAATTGGAATCCGTCGAATAATAAATCTGGATAGGAAGAAATCCATGATCGTATACATTCTTCACTTGCCGGACGTCTTGGAGGCATAATTAATAATTAAAGAAATCGATTTGGTTAAAGAAAATGTGTTTCTAAAGAGACAATGTCAAAGCCTGACAAATACCTATGATCGAAATATTACGTATTTAATCTAAATGGCCAGTAGTAAACAATGTCATCGAAATGAAGTATGAGTATGTATTTATCTGATTTGATGATATCCTATATGAAGTAGGTAAATATTGATAAATTAGTTTTACTCAATAGATAAAAATTCGATATAAAATATTCATAATCGTTTGTTGGTCACAATCATGGTCATCAGAAAGGGTTGGGACCGTCTAAATAGATATTTTGTGTCACAGTGTTATTTAAAAAATCTTATAAAATAAAAAAATGTTAACATCATAAAATAAGGAAGTCTCTACTGTACGGAACAGAGTTACATTTTCGAAATGACGGGCGTTTGTCCGATCCTTGGTAATGTACTATATAGAACGTCATAAAATCAGAGGTTTGACATTTCTAGAAAAAAAGTGCCGCGCATCTGATTTCCATCTGATCAAGTCAGGGGTCACCAACATATTTGTCAATTTGTTCTCAAAATAGTAACTTATTTTTAACCGACTTCAAAAAAGGAGGAGGTTCTCAATTCGACTGAATTTTTTTTTTTTTTTTTTTTTGTATGTATGTTACTCGATATCTCCGAGAATCGTGGACCGATTTTCAAAATTTTTTTTTTGATCGAACGGGTATAACCCCGAGATGGTCCCATTGGCACCAAGTCGGGGTCTGATGATGGGATCTTGGAGAAATCGAGGGAACTCTTCAAATGTTATAGGCACATGTAATGTTTTTAGTGTATTTTTCAAAGGTACACCAGTATTTACGCCTGATGGTAATAATTTTAAGTGGCCGAGCTGATGATGGAAGGTCAACTCCTCAATGGTTAGGAGTTAAAGGATAATTCTTTCACTACTGTACATATATTCAGACTGATACATATAATATCACTAGGAACCACTAAAAATCAACAAATAAATTAACTTTTTAACAAAAAAATAAAACCGCCTTCAAAAAAAGCGTGTTACAAAATACGGAGAAACTAAAAAGCCAAAAATAATAAACCTTCGAATTCAGATTTCTTATCGGATTGCAATAATCTAAACATCCAAATTATAAACAAATCAATTATTTTTGGAGTCGGGGCCAGCCTGCGTATGGTTGGGTCGGGCAAACAGGAAATAGCAAGGCGACGAACAGGTCTGGTGAACAAATGACAATCATTTCCTAATCCATTACTTCCTTATTTTTAGAACGTCATCAAGCCATGGGTCGGCAACATTTCTAAGAAAGTATCGAGTTATAACAGCTGCTGCAGACAGACCGACTAATCCATTATTCAGATACCATCAGTTTGGCAGTTTACTGACGGGCCCCTCGTTATTCTGCCAAGTTTAATGAAACTGTGTTTAGGTTCAGTTTCGGTTGTGTTAAAGATTTATAGTGACTTTAGTGTTTTGTTAAAGTTCGTTTCTTTTGCGGCGTCATCTGATCTTAAGGATTAAAAAAAAACGGAAGATAAAATCGCAAATAGTTATACCAATGTAGGTTTACATTGAGTTTTGAATATTTTAAATTGACCGGGATAGACCGTGACCACTGTTTTGATTTTAGTCGAGCTCCCGATATTTCGACGCAGTGACATACATTTTCTGTTAAACTTTTTTTATCAAGTTATGTATTCTGAACTCATGGTACCGTAATAAATTTATAAAGTACACATTTAAGTGAAAAGGAAAATTCTTCTCTAATTATCAATTCCATTAACCTTTGTAGAGGAAAACTTTTTTTTTTTTTATAAAACATGTACTGTAATAGATTTATTCAATTATAGAGACGCCTACTGCTTTCAGTAATAATATAGAGTTACGCTGTGAAATATTTATTATCTATGCAAAGATACATATAAATTTATATCTATTCGTGCGTAGGTATTACATTTTTTTATTTCTAAATTAAATAAGAATAATTGCAATTTTTAAAGAGTATTGAATTGTCTCCAAACTTTACACAGTTCTAACCTTATCTTCAACAAATTAAAAAGTTTTAAGCGAATCAAGACAATCTAATATAATCCGTCAATTTCAGTAATAAAATGTATTAAATTATACTTCGTTCTGTTTGACTAAGTTTTCTTAACATAATTAGATTATTCTTTTCGGTACAATTCTTGGAAAAATCGAATATTTTTTTGAATCAATAAGAGAGCTGGGGAAAGAACGCTTTTAGAATATTAATGTAACAACTTCGTATTCGTGTTTCTTTCTTCCCATTTCATACTTATTTATTTTTTATTGTCAAAAGTTTTTTTGGTTTGTGGTGCGAACATTACAAATAATGTTAGATAAGATAAGATAAGATAAATCGTTTATTTGCAAGAATACTTATTTCTAGAATACACAGGTGTTATTATGTAGGATGGTGTACAGTATTCAGTCGCACAAAACGACATGCAAAATATTTTACATAAAAATACTATATTATACCTATACTAAATATAGCTATAATTTAAAATTCAATTCCATTTCAACAACATAATTCATAATAAAAGATTCACAACGTAATACATGCTTAATATTTTAATTTTAATTATTCTAATTCTATCAACTATCATATTCTAAATATTCTTTCACGCTGTAAAAACAGTGTTCTAGAAGAAAACTGGTGACTTTCTTCTTATACTCTAGAGCATTTAGTGTCTTAATAGTATCGGGAAGACTATTATAAATAACTATGCACATGTTGTACGCATTCTTCTTATATATATCCAAGTTGCACCGAGGTTGGTATAGAAGGTTTTGGTATTGGGTTCTTTGGCTTGAGAAATACTCCGATCTCATATGGAATAAAGTGGACGGCTTTTTACAAGCAACAGTGCTTTTTTAATATACATGCAAGGCAGTGGTAATATTTTTAATTTCTGAAATAGTGGCCGGCAGGTATCCATTACCCAGGCTTTCATTATTGCACGGACACATTTCTTTTGCAATATAAATGCTCGTTCGAAATCAACAGAATTTCCCCACAGTAATAGTCCATAATTTAGAACTGAAGATACCACGCCGTGATAGGCTGTGACCGCTGCTTCAAAATTTACTGTATTTCTTAATTTTCTTAGCGCAAAGACAAACCTATCTAGTCTACTACACACAGCATTTACATGTACCTTCCAGTTGAGATGCTGGTCAATGAATAAACCTAAAAACTTAATATTTTCACATTTGGATATTGATAAATTATTATAATTGATATTTAATTTAATTGGATCACTATTATATGAGTAGAATTGAATAAAAAATGTCTTTGTCATATTGATATTTAAATTATTTTTACATGTCCAATTGTTAATGTCAACTAAATTATGCATTATTTACGACGGTTTCGTATGTATGCGTTATCACCCGTTAGATGTGCATATTTTTATTTTCTTGTCTGTTCTACTTTTCTTTCCAACTGTGGGAACTTTTTCTACTCAGAATCATGAGCTCTTTCGATTTCGCAGGAAAAAAATATCTTACCAACATTATTTTTTCCACTGAGTTACAATTTTTCATACAACTTGTTTGACTGAAACACAGAGCAAGGCAAACAAATGTATGGATATTTGGGACATTTTTTGCCTCCTTGTAGAATTGAAAGAGCTCTGAATAGAAAAAGTGCAAAAAATTCCAGGAAGAAAAAAAAGTGGAACCGACAAAATAAAAATATGCCCAAATACCTCCAGGAATAGGTTGAGGAAATCGAAACTTTGTTTTTCAATTCAACGAGTATTTCACAAGCTGGTATTTTTTTATACAAAAATAAAATTATTAGAGGTCAACAGTGGTGAGAGAGCAGTGTTAGTGCGTTTTACATTATCCGATGTCCGCTATTATATCGGATGAAGGACCAATAACTTATATATTTAGGCTGCATCTGTGATTTTTTCCTTTGACATCATTTCTACTTCTGATACTGGATCAGGGTACGTAGCCAAATGCACAAAAGCTCACGATAATATCAGTTTCGTAGATATCTATTTCAATCTATCTCTGGCGTATTGGTGCGATAGATCCGGCGTATAGCGTCGACGATTGCCATTCGGGTACGTCGGCAGATAGTAGCCATTTCGTGGTAAATGACAATTTTATATCGTGTTGTAATAAGTTGTAAAAAGTTTTTGTATTGTATTATTTGTAATGTTTATAACGAATAAATGAATTGTGTTGTATAGTATGAACGGAGCAAAGCGCCCGTATATAATAATTCTGGAAGTGCTAGTAACTAAGCAATATACTATGTATGTTATATGTTCGAACAAAAAAGTGAGTATCAAAAAAAGGCTGCTAAGTAGGGTAGTTTGCCACATACGTCACCTTCAAATCAAGGGTGAACAACTGAACAGGCATCTTCTGGGCGAGCTCACTCCATCGTAGGCCACGTCTTTGCCTTTGGCTAGTCTGTGACCAAGACTAAGCCCAATTATAATAATAAAACTCTTACTTCATCAAACGATCGGTCCAAAGGTATATTGGCATCCAATTTTATCCCTGAACGAGTACCTTGGGGACCCTTTGTTACGTGATTTGTTTTACAAAACAGGATCCCTTAGCATTTTAATCACACCCCAGTTACTTACCCAATTAAGGACGTTCATAAACGAAAATTTATTCGACCCAAACAAAATTCCATTTAAATGTACGAAACTAAAAGTTTCGGGCGAATTTAAATTTAAAATATAGGGGACCTTTTGTGGGATAAGACAAATACGGTCGGGTCGCGAAAACCGTGAAACCGCATGGGTTTTTGTTTGTTTAAGCGGTTTACGATGTGCGGTTTTTGTTTTCATTGTTATTCTGGACAATAACTTATATTTAACTATTTATTTACTTACAATTTTAACTACCTACTTAGGGTAAAAATAAAAGTTGTCTAAAATGGCCGGTTTGTTCTCAATGCATATTACAGAAAAGTGTTATCTATTGGTCACTGGCGTGTTTATCACTGTTACTTTTATTTAATGGTGCTCCCACACTGGGTTTTTATATAACAGTTTTCCGCCAAATTTCCCGACGTTTTTTTTTTTTTTTGTAAATTGGTTGTAGGTAAACAAGACAAGTTATGTTACAAATATACAAAACCAAGAGGAAAACATTCCTTAAATTGATAAAATAATATTAAACACAATATTTGTATTTTATATCAAAACTCAAATGTAATAAAAAAAAAAACTGAAGATTTATATAACAATACCTTGTGTTAACGTGTAGAATGAATAACGTTCTTAAAAAAGAAGTACTTATTTATTTTTTATCATACCTCAAAATGTTTACAACCGCTTACCCGTGTCGTGGTTTTGTTATTAAAGGTTCTTACTGTTCACAAAATGTATTAAATATGTATAATGAAAATTGTGGTTACATTAACAATGTACAGTTTTTTGAAAATATAAGTTATATTTACTAGACGGCTTTCTTTGATTGTTTTTGGTTACCAACCAAAGTCTTCTCCAGATTTTACTTCGAAATTTAAATTTTATGTATTTCGTTTATTACTTAGACCCTGGGCGACCGAACTTCGCTCCTAATTCGAAAACTCGAAAATTTGAGTTTCCTGGGACCTAAGTTAGAATGAAATTTCCCTTTTCACTTTCAAAAACCCCCACAGTATAACAAATTTCAGAAATCGTTACAGCGGTTTCCGAGATCGCCGGTATATATAAATAAATAAAAATAAGTACAAAACTTTACTGTGAGTTTTCTTTTCTTATTGCCTGTGTGGTGACGGGTTAAGAATTTCACCATCCCCTTTCTTCCCGTGGGTGTCGTAGAAAGCGACTATAGGATATGGGTTAAATTGTGGTGTAGGCGAGAGGCTGGCAACCTGTCACTGCAATGCCACAGTTTCGTTTTCTTTTAACCCCTTATTTGCCAAGAGTGGCCCTGAAGCTTTAGTAGTTTCATGTGCTCTGCCTACCCCTTTATGGGATACAGGCGTGATTGTATGTATGTATGTATGTATGTATGTATAACGAAAAAAAATATACTTACAAGAATTACTCGTTTCAAGGTACATACAAATATAGTGCGAAAAGGGTTTCCTTCGTATTTTTTCAACAACTTTCGTATTTGTCATGCTAGTTCAGTCAATGTCAGTACATCTTGTACTGAGACTGGCTGAAATAGCATGACACGTTCGTACGTTTCCGTGACAATACGAAGGCAAATCTTTTCGCACTATATCTGTATTACTTATAGATAATTATGATTCATCATTTCTTACGCCGTGGCTTGCGTGGGCGACGGTCGCGCGATGGTCGCGCGACGGCGACGCGACGCATACGAAATCAAACCTTATCGATATGGAAGTAGACGATGCGATGAGAAACGACGGCGACTGTCGCGCGACCGTCGCCCACGCAAGACACGGCATTATAGTGACGGAGTGGCATCAGGGTGGCTAGCCGAATGGCACAAACGCTCACGAAACGCTCACGAAACGAAGCGCTAGTAGATATCTATCTCTATCGCGCTTGCGTATTGGCGCGACAGAGCCAGCGGCGTATCGCTTTAGTTTGGCGTCGGAGAAATGCCATTCGGCTACGGGGCCTGATCGCACAGGATAGAAGCAAATGGCGGAATCTAGTGTCGGAGGCCAAGATCCACTTCGGGTCGCTGAGCCATCGCAGAAAATAAAATATTTCTTATAAAAACAAAACATAAATAGTACCTATAAAAATGTAGGTAATAAATTAAGCGAAAAGTCAGCGCATCAAAAGTATAAACTCAGAGTCTACGTAATTAAGTTATCTCATGAATCTTAACGTCCCAAGTTGAAGAAAGTCGCGTAAAGTAAAATGACATACATTTGACTTCCTCAACTCATCCCAACGAGTTTAGACGAGTTACTTGAGATATGTAAAGTTTTGAGCAATAAGAAGCACATTTTAGTCTCAGTAATCATAAGAAAGTTTATAACTTTTTACTAAAGAAAATTGTTAATGTACAAGTGTGCAACTCTAAGTACAAATATACGAGTAAGGGCTGGGTGCACATTGAACAAAACAACGAGGAAATGATTATTAAATAAATATTCAATATTAGTTTTTTTGTTTTACAAGGGGGAATAGTTGTTTAACCGCACGTGCCAATATTGACACACGAGATAGCCAAAGATTCCAATATTTAATTTAATTTTTCTTGGCAAGTACGTAGTGCAGATTTAAATTCCGCTCTTATAATTCCGCAAATTTAGAGCGTAGCGAGGTTGCGATGGGGTTTTCTATTCAAGTATTTGAATGTATAGTATTTTGGCGACTGGTCCGGCCTAGCACTTAGTGACCCTGCCTGCTAAGACGCGGTCCCGGATTCGAATCCCGAAAATAAGGGCATTTATTTGTGCGATGGGCACAGATATTTGTTCCTGAGTCATGATGGATGATTTCTATGTATATAAGTATTTGTATCAGCACAACAGAAGCCTTCTTGAGCTTACCGTGCTCAGTCAATCTTTTAATAACTAAATATTTATTTAATATTTTTAAATTAAAGGAAAAATGGAAAAATTCACACTTCCGGCAGGACTCGAACCTGCGACCTTTGGCCTTTGGCCTTCCTGCCGGAGGTGTGAATTTTTCCATTTTTCTTTTAATTTAAAAATATGTAATATCGCTCGCAGACGTTTCTGCATGATAAAAAACAAATTTAAATATTTATTTATTTATTAAGTGAATGTGCAACCAGCCTAATGTTGTCTGTAGGCTGTGAAGAAACTGTCTCAGTATCTCAACGTAATTGACATTAACAACTTCAACTTAAGGGTTGAGGTAAATTTGCAAAGTTTCCCGTTTAAGAGAGTTTAACTAAGTATAAGTTTTGCGATTTATTTTTTATGTCAGAGTTACAAAGAATTTTCTCTTAAGGCCGGTACGAAACCCTTTTGGTGTACCAGATGTTTGTAATTTCTTACCTTCTTCTTCTTCCTCCTACCCTTATCCCACGTTATGTGGGGTCGGTACAACATTCAATCATCTTTTCGGTGAAGGAAAACATTGTGACGAAACCGGACCTTACCCTTCGGGTTTGGAAGGTCAGATGGCAGTCGCCTTCGTAAAACTAATGTCTACGCCAAATTTTGAAATTAATTGTCAAAGCAGACTTGGCTCCCTCGAGCCGTGGCGAATATTGGGATAATGCAAGGAGGATGATTATTTCGGAAAGGGGTTGTGTCTTGAGCGCTAAGGGAAGAAATGTCCTACTTTTTTTTAAAGGGATATGAGTGTTTTAACTATAAAACTCCCGTGAGACTCATACATATTTAAAAATATTTTAAGCGGGTTACTCACGTATTAAGTCGATATAGCGTTCGACATGTTTCGGTTCAATTTCGAGAACCTTTCTCAAGAGTAGCGACCCCGCCTTTACATGTCGAGAGCGCGACGTATACTGCGGGCGCTTGCTCGGTGCGCGCGGCTGCTGAGGACAGGCGCAGGGGGGGTCGGCGGCGCGGGCGACGTCACCGTGGCGAGATCGAACATGTCGAACGCTATATCGACTTAATACGTGAGTAACCCGCTTAAAATATTTTTAAATATGGATATGAGTGTTGTCACAATAGTATTGTGTCACTTTTCAGTAAATGAAAAAAAAGGTCATTTATTAGAAGGGCCAAAATTTAGATAGAACAGTTACTTCGTTTGCTATCTGTACTATAACCATAAGGATACACATAAGTACATCGACGGGACACGCCTTGTAAGCAATCTCACGAACTCAACGCTTTCACCCTCAGGCTACGTAGCCAAATGTACAAATTCTCATTGCTTTCGTATCTATCTCTATCGCTCATCCGTATTGGCGCGACAGAGCGCGACTGCGTTTTGATTGGCGTTTAGCCTCAATAATTGTCATTCGGCTAGCCTTGGATGTATTTGTCGAAAGGATCATGTAAAGACCCTCTCACATTGGATAGATATTTGAACCGAAAACCTGCCTGTGAAATTAGACCGTCGTACAGTCAGCAACCAAGCTGTACAGACAAAGTGGCAAAATGTACACACATCTTAATGTACGGGCAATAAAGGGCGGGGACCTATGTGGTGGCGGGTTAAGAATTTCACCACCCCCTTTCTTCCCGTGGGTGTCGTAGAAGGCGACTATGGGATATGGGTTAAATTGTGGTGTAAGCGAGAGGCTGGCAACCTGTCACTGCAATGCCACAGTTTCGTTTTAACCCCTTATTTGCCAAGAGTGGCCCTGAAGCTTTAGTAGTTTCATGTGCTCTGCCTACCCCTTTATGGGATACAGGCGTGATTGAATGTATGTATGTATGTAATAAAGTACTGTATACATATTTTTGACACTTTGGCTGTATTCATAGCTTTGTTGCTGACTGTATGTGACGGGTATTGCTTGTAAAGCATTCCTTGCAATTGCATATTCTCTTTAGAAGCCGGAACTATTTTGAATATGGTTCAAGCATCCCAGGGTGGCTAGCCGAATGGCACAATCGCTCACGAAACGCTCACGAAACGAAGCGCTAGTAGATATCTATCTCTATCGCGCTTGCGTATTGGCGCGACAGAGCCAGCGGCGTATCGCTTTCGTTTGGCGTCGGAGAAATGCCATTCGGCTACGGGGCCAGGTAACGGGGCTTATGCAAAATTATTTAGAGGTGGATTCAGAATTCAGATATAGGGATTTATGCGAAATTATTTCGAGAAAGATTATCTGTGGATGGAAGGAATTTTTAACCCCCGACGCAAAAACGACGGGGTGTTATAAGTTTGACGTGTCTGTCTGTCTGTCTGTAGGTCTGGTAGTCTTGTCTGTCGGTCTGTCTGTCTGTGTGTGTGTCTGTCTGTGGCATCGTAGCTCCCGAACAGATGAACCGATTTAGATTTAGTTTTTTTTTGTTTGAAAGCTGAGTTAGTCGGGAGTGTTCTTAGCCATTTTTCATGAAAATTGGTCCACTATGTCACGGTCGAGGTTTTTTCCAAAATTTTAATTTTTAAAATTGTAATTAATATTGCTTCCTGTTTCATGCATCACTTTTGCACCTTACTTGTTACGAAATAACAAACATGATGATAAACTTTAAGTTTTTAGATACTCAATATAAATTTGTAAACGTTTCTAAACATTTATAACTTGGCACTGGTTGTTTTCAAATTCGACCTATTATGGAATCCTCATAGAATTATAATGCCACTTACATTAAAAAAAATGCATACTTACCTAACATTTGAAAAAATTAAACTTACTAAATATATTTACAGTAACATCCTGTGATATACGATCCGCGATTAGGTACTCTTTTTCTCTTATTTTCTAAATTTACCCTAAGAACTTCAGATCACCCTAAAGCAGGTAGTGGTGAATGAAATTAAAAAAAAAGTAAAATTACCTTGTGCATTGAGCTCCGTCGCAGCCTTCGCAAGTTCCTTCGAAGCAACAGCCGAAGAACAGCTAGGCCTCCACCCCGTAGGAGGCTGTCCACTCGACGACCTCTTGTTAGACCCTCCAGAACAGTACCCCGAGCTGGCAGTGTCACAGCTCACGTTCACAGACTTCCTCGGACTAGCCTCCTTACTCGTACACACATCACCAACTGTCATTACTGCTTCTCCGAACTCTGTCTCTTCCGGGCATTCAGTAAATGTACTGTAGTTTGGACTTATGTCTGATGGACGTCTGTCTGGATGTAAGTAGTGCGAATGATGCGCCGCGTGCGACGTATGCCGCAAATGGACTGAATTCAGAAGTATATTCGATGAAGTCCGCGTCAGCGCCTCTCTTTGTCTTATCGCTTCTCTGAAGATCCTACAGTACATCGATATCATTACTAAACTTGGTATCCAGAAGGAAATACTTGAGGATACCATAGCGTAAATCATGTTAGCTTTAAATATGCACACGTCAGGATTCGCTCTTCTATACTGACGATCTTGCTCCGTCGTGTACCAGCCCATGAATATTGGGACGAAGCTTATCAAAGCTGGCCAGACCCAGACATTAGCAAGCATAAAACATACAGTTCTGTGTGTCATTGTGACTGGGTACTCTAAGGGTCTGACTATAGCGTAATAGCGATCTACTGATATGCAGCATAGATGTAATATGGAAGCGGTTGAGAAGTAAACGTCAAAGGAATTGAACATATCACAGACTAGAGGTCCGAACAGCCAAACACCGGTGAGCTCAGCGCTGGCGTTAAACGTCATCGCACATAAGGCGACGAGCATATCAGCGACAGCCAAGCTGACGACGTAATAGTTGGTGAGGACGCGAAGTTTTCGATGCCGATGGACTGATATGATGACGAGGGCGTTGCCGAAGAGGGCGCCAAGGATGATCGTGGAGAAGATGAGGGCCTTGATGATGAGCAGGAGCGTGAGGTGCCAGTGGTGGTCGGGCGCGGCGGGCGGAGCCAGCGTCGAGTGAAGCTCGTGGAGGAACGCTGGCTCGGTGCCGCGCCCGCGCAGTTCTACCTCGCTGCGAAGAGCGCCATCTGTCGACAAAAGGACGAAATTTAAACTTTGGTCCAGCCTCTATATTTCTAAGAAAACCTCACATTAAATCAACATAGTTAATGTACTATCAGCTGCAAAAGTGCATGGAGAAATTATGAATGAATTCATTGATAAATTCGCCATGTACTTTTGCAGCTGATAGTACCTATAATACACTCTCCAAAAATACTTTTCTTTAATTTTACGTAGAATAGTTGATTGATACACATTGAATCGCCCACGCTAGCCCGAGCTGCCGGTCGCCTTCACTGCGGCCCCGAAACTTGGCCCCGCTCAAACGGTATCACCGTGGCTAGGGGGTCGCGGGGTTGAATAACGGCCGGTAGCGGTAGGGCTAGCAATTACCGGAAGCTCAGTCATCCTCCAAAAGATGACGGCAGACCGCCTCACGAAGAAGAGGCGCGACCCGCTACAGCCCCCACAGCGCCCAGTGCGGAAGGGACCACTCACACCACAGCAGGGGCGTCGAATGAAGATACACCACCACCACATATATCGGAATACTTTCATACTTCAATCATAAACGCCTTGATACAGAAAAGACCTTAGTTAGTTTTTTAAAATTAAATGGCTTCAGTCCATTATTGGGATTATTTCGCCAGTGTTAAGGTTATATGAGCCAATATTAATTAGTGATTTTGGTACGGTAAGTACGACAGTGTACACTGAGTCAGCATTTGTAAATTGATAGCTAGATTTGAGCACGTGGACTACTGGCCGTTGACGACATAAAAGTGGCTAAACGCGTTTCGAGATTAATTATTCGTCAGCTTCTCACTACAACATTAGTTTACTGCATAATATGCTATCGATATTACATTTTAAACAACATTAATGAGCAAAAGAAAAATAAATTATTCAAGACACGAGACAGCTAAGATGGCGTTCAAACCGGAAGTCAGAAAAGACCTTATTTATCTTATAACCTTTTATTATCTGTAGGCATTAATTTTGTTAATTGGAAATGGTCAAAACAAATACTTTATCACCAAAACATAAGAAGGGAAAATTTACTTATGGAAAAGAGGCTATCATAAAATATAAATCGTCGAGTTCTATTGCTCATTATTCTCTGTAGCTCTTGTTAATTGTATTAAGGATACATTTTGAATACCTTTACAAGAATTTGCATATTTTATGTAGGTATATTTGAAATTTCTCCTTTCACGAACTGCAATAACAATCAAAGACGGATTAAATATAATCTGAAATTAAATTTACAATTTCATTATAATAAAATATCTCAATGAAATTGTTACATTTGACAAGAATCGTTAATTAACGGAAGTTGGACGCCATTAAATAATAGAATATGGAAGTGAATTAGGATTTGGTTTAAAAAGTTCGTTTTATTATTTTTGAGTAACTTATTACCAAATTCAAAATAATAATAAAAAATCATCTATGGAACATTATAGTCAGATAGCCAAAATGTATGAAACAGACTATTTTTAATCTTTATGGAGTTGTTTAGTATGACTTTTTATATACCCAAGAAATGTTTGCAAGTTACCAAATAATCACTCTCTATTAAGGTGGCCAGTACATTGCCTCTATATAGTACATATATTGTTTAAATGACATAATCTAGGCTAATTTATAGTAGATTATACTCATAATTCATTCTAGATGACCGAATTGGACTCACCGCCCACTGATTCGACCTAAGCTCATAATCTGAGGTTGGGTCCGAGTTCATTTAGGTCTCCGTACCTACATATTAGGTATAGTTACATAGCAGACTAGTGAAGCGATCATTTAGCTCGTATTACTATACTAGCTTTTGCCCGCGGCTTCGCTCGCATTAGAGAGACAAAGAGTAGCCTATGTCACTCTCCATCCCTCCAACTATCTCCACCTAAAAAATCACGTCAATTCGTCGCTCCGTCTTGCCGTGAAAGATGGACAAACAAACAGACACACATACACTTTCCCATTTATAATATTAGTATAGATATTAAAAACGTTAAGGAAATAGACATACATTAAGTAAGAGTATAAAATTTCTTTTTCTTTTGACATCAAAACCCTCTTGGTTTTCCAAATAATTCTTAAACAATGGTTTGTTTCCGTAAAATATTGAAAATAAAATTGGTGTACCTCAGGTCTATACTATAGGACCCTTATTACTCATAAAATATTACAAGAAACTTTCGCAAAGATTTCCAAATGAAGCATTTAGCTAATGATATGACAAGGGACGAACAAGATAATGAAACGAAGACAAATTACTCCGCCACCTAAGTGCCGAGAATTTCAGAATTAGACTTTAAATTTATTGAAGTAACTAGCGACCCGCCCTGGATTCGCACTAGGAGTAAAGCATAATAATAATTTAAGTTAATATCCTTAAAATATAAATATTTATTAACCGCTTTCGAATATCTAAAGTCAAATAGGCTTACGTACTTTTACTGTGGCCTATTAGAGGTTGGATTATAGCAAATTTTTTTGGTAGGCTTATAAAAGATACATACCTAATTTCATCATAATAATGTGTTGTTATGTCTCAAACGGACTGGGCAACGTTATTGAAAAACGCTCTTTAGCTACCGTGATTTTTTAAGACTTCTTAGAAGATTAGTAAAATCAAAAATGGATGTGATATTTCTACGAGTGTACCTACACAATGAGTACTGCACAAAAACTCTTGCCAAATTATTCAAAGTACCCTCAAGCAAATTCATAGGTGAAAACCGCAAGGAAATCCGAATAGAGTCCTTTGACTTCCATATAAACAAACATACAGAAATTCAGACAGACGCAACGACGGACTTCATTTTATAAAGTGTAGATAACTTATTGAAATAATAACTTATTATCCCCTAAAGTAGACGGCATTACTCTCAAAGAAACTTAAAGCGATAAAGTGAAAAATTACCTAATAAAGCGTCAATTGCTTGTGATAAGAAAATTAGTAATTTTCCTGAAAATAATGGTATTTTAGACAAGAAAAGACAGAATAAAGTGAAGAGCATAAAACTAGTTGACTTTGTAAGTTCGTTTCGTCAACTTACTGTCGTGGTTTAGGGATTTTATGAAACCCCTAATCAAATCTATTTAAATGACGAAACGTGGCGTGTCTATTGGCCGATTTTACGATTTCACTAAACAGGTCAGGGATTTATCAAATCACTGAAATTTTCTAGAGAAATGATGAAATGGATTCGCCATTTTGACATCGTGCGTGATTTGATCATATCCCTCAGATATTTGATCAAAACTCTGTTCTGGCTATTTCCCTACGACATACCTATTACGTACTCCAACATTTTGTTCTGAAGCGATTTTTGAAAAGAATTGGTATTTTGATTTAAACTTTCACGATTATTACACATCATTATTTTTAAAATCGGGACTTAATCGCGTATAACTACATATTAAACTGACCTCCAACGTTTCAAGGACGGCGTTGTCCCCGTGGTCTCGGAGAAGACTGGCTTGAAATGACATCAACACCTTCTGACAGCCGCGCGAGTTTTTCGAACTACCCGCACTTGGTTTTGATTATCAACTTGAACTGTTTGCGCACTAGGGATGTTACTCTGTCGACATACAACACTGACGATATTTGATTTAACGACTGTCGATATTATTTTCGGCTTACACTTATTAATGACAGGATTCCATGTGGATGAGATCCTAAAACCTTCGTCCCGATTGAAATTGCGATGTTTTTTGATTTCAATGGCTTCACGCACTTTTCTAAAAAAAGAAAAAAAAAAAAAAAAAAAAAGAAAAGAAAAAATTCCTTCTTTTCACTGTTTTTTTGGAAAAAGTACCAATCTGTTTACTACGTTTAAAGCTTAAACATTTTTTACCTACTTTTATAAACCTGACAAGGTGCTTCTTACCCTGATTACCTTAGGGAACATCACGTAATATCGCTGTCATAACATTTTGCGTTGCGAATTTTTACCAAAATAAGTATAATCTTATCAGAGAGCATATAAAAACTGGCTATTTTCTTATCTTCTTCTTTTTTTATTTTTTTACGTGGCATCTCTGTCCCGGAGGTCAGAGTCTACATGTATTTAATACAAGGGGGCCCTGTAATAAAAGCAAATAATTAAACTGTAGGCTTACTACATAAATTAACCGACTTTTGTTCAGAGACTTTTAAAAAATATGAAGTCATCAGCGACGAATTGACGTGATTTTTTAAGTGGAGATAGTTGAAGGTATGGAGAGTGACATAAGCTACCTTTTGTCTCTTTCTAACGTGAGCGAAGCCGCGGGAAAAAGCTAGTACAAAATAAATATTGCCTTCAATGTTCACCATTAGTGTCAGTTGTCATTGACGTTGTCCATCATGCTTTAGACTTAACAAAATTTGCAAAAAATACCCCGTAGTACGAGTATAAACTTTCAAGGGTGATAAAAATCAAAATACCAATTCATTATTTTTAAAATCGGGACTTAATCGCGTATAACTACATATTAAACTGACCTCCAACGTTTCAAGGACGGCGTTGTCCGTTCCGTTTCTTTTCTTTTTTTTTTTCTTTTTTTTCTTTTTTTAGAAAAGTGCGTGAAGCCATTGAAATCAAAAAACATCGCAATTTCAATCGGGACGAAGGTTTTAGGATCTCATCCACATGGAATCCTGTCATTAATAAGTGTAAGCCGAAAATAATATCGACAGTCGTTAAATCAAATATCGTCAGTGTTGTATGTCGACAGAGTAACATCCCTAGTGCGCAAACAGTTCAAGTTGATAATCAAAACCAAGTGCGGGTAGTTCGAAAAACTCGCGCGGCTGTCAGAAGGTGTTGATGTCATTTCAAGCCAGTCTTCTCCGAGACCACGGGGACAACGCCGTCCTTGAAACGTTGGAGGTCAGTTTAATATGTAGTTATACGCGATTAAGTCCCGATTTTAAAAATAATGAATTGGTATTTTGATTTTTATCACCCTTGAAAGTTTATACTCGTACTACGGGGTATTTTTTGCAAATTTTGTTAAGTCTAAAGCATGATGGACAACGTCAATGACAACTGACACTAATGGTGAACATTGAAGGCAATATTTATTTTGTACTAGCTTTTTCCCGCGGCTTCGCTCACGTTAGAAAGAGACAAAAGGTAGCTTATGTCACTCTCCATACCTTCAACTATCTCCACTTAAAAAATCACGTCAATTCGTCGCTGATGACTTCATATTTTTTAAAAGTCTCTGAACAAAAGTCGGTTAATTTATGTAGTAAGCCTACAGTTTAATTATTTGCTTTTATTACAGGGCCCCCTTGTATTAAATACATGTAGACTCTGACCTCCGGGACAGAGATGCCACGTAAAAAAATAAAAAAAGAAGAAGATAAGAAAATAGCCAGTTTTTATATGCTCTCTGATAAGATTATACTTATTTTGGTAAAAATTCGCAACGCAAAATGTTATGACAGCGATATTACGTGATGTTCCCTAAGGTAATCAGGGTAAGAAGCACCTTGTCAGGTTTATAAAAGTAGGTAAAAAATGTTTAAGCTTTAAACGTAGTAAACAGATTGGTACTTTTTCCAAAAAAACAGTGAAAAGAAGGAATTTTTCTATTTTGTATTTTTAACCCCCGACGCAAAAACGACGGGGTGTTATAAGTTTGACGTATCTGTCTGTCTGTCTGTTTGTCTGTATGTCTGTGTGTATGTCTGCCTATGGCATCGTAGCTCCCGAACGGATGAACCGATTTAGATTTAATTGTCTTGTCTGAAAGCTGAGTTAGTCGGGAGTGTTCTTAGCCATGTTTCATGAAAATCAGTCTACTACATACCTATGTCGCGGTTGGGGGTGTTTTCAAAATTTTAATTTTTATTTACTTAACAGTACCTTGTACCTTATGTACATCTCAATTTATTGTTATTATCAGATTTACTATTTCTTAATCCTCTATATTTATACCTATTAATCTGTCAAAAAAGTGCTGATGGTCTAGGTAGCGGTAAGAGCGAGCGACTTTTAATGTGGAGGTCGCAGGTTCGGCTCGTACCAATGACTTGTTCTGAACTTATGTGCGAAATATCATGTTAAAATATTTACCAGTCGTTTTCGGTGACGAAAAATATCTTAAACCAAACTACCGGTTTCCATCCTTACTTGGTAGATATTCCGCGAATTCGCACGAAGCGCTTTGCTTCTTCTTTTCTTATGCGCACTGCCAAGGAGTGGAATTCCTTTCCGGCGGCTATATTTCCGAGCTCATATAACCCGGCAACCTTCAAATCAAGAGTGAACAGGCATCTTCTGGGCGAGCTCACTCCATCGTAGGCCACGTCTTTGCCTTTGGCTAATAGTCTGTGGCCAAGAGTAAGCCCATTTATAATTAAAAAAAAAACTAATCCTTAAGCCTAGTAACCCTCCGGGTTGGAATGTCAGATGGCAGTCGCTTTCATAAATAAAACTAGTCCCAACGTCAAGTCTTGGAATTAGTTTTAAAATCAGATCTCAGGTTCCAATGAGCTAATTATTGAAAATCATTATTTATAGGTAAATTATACTAGACATCTTTTTTTTTTAGTATGAATAGGTAGACGTTTGACCATGATCACACCTGATGGTAAGTAATGATGCGGTCTACGGTGGAGCACGCTTACCTATGAGATTATTTACTCTTGCTTTAAAGAGACCTGGATTGTACTCATGTGGAAACACAGACTCAGGCAGGGCATTCCACTCCTTTAGAATTTGTATGAAATTACTTTGCACTCATGTGGCAATGCAATTTTGCTATCTGTTTTCCAATAACAAAGACAGCCTTTACCGTTGGTGTAGTATAAATCATTTAATTTATTTCTACTCGTTAAGTATCCCTATTAAAGGATTTAAGGAAACCAAATCATAAAAAAAAAGTTTATAGAAGAAACCAGGATACTGATAAAAAACAGACGCTTGTAAAAAAACCTTCGTAATAACTAATAAATCTCCCCAAAATTGCAGTCTGACGGCCATGGCTGTAATCACCCTAATTTATGCTCTAGTGCCGAAAAAGTCGTAAATTTCATCACCCTGCAAATTTATTCGCCCTTGGAAAATATTATAGAGCGCTGACTTTTGGGGTTGTGTTTCATGTTGTATATAAACACATGAATGTTTTAAGTATTATTTATTATTTTATTAGGTATTTCATCTTAAATTATGAACCAAAAGTACAACATAATATTACAAAATACAAACAAAAATTACACTAAAATTACACTAAAAATAAACGTACGTACAAACTAAAATTAAAAATAAGTATATAAACAATTTAAACCAAAAAGCCGCTCCCAGCCGTTCCCGATGCAAAAGTGCCCATAACGCTTAATGCATTCCCGCGTCGGATAACAATGGAAAGCTTTTGCACCAGGAACGACTCGGAGCGGGGGCGAGCGCACGAAACGCTTCGCGTCTGCACTGTTTAAGTATAATAATTGTGTACCTAAATATCATGATTTGTTTCTCTGGGTAAAATCATAAATACTTAATTTCAAATTATCTAAATACAAAACGATATATATATGTCGGAGAATGATCAAAATGTGGTTTAAGATACGTTTTATGACGCTATGCTTGACAAATAGAGCAAACAAGGGTTTTACAACTTTGTACAACCTGGCTGGTATTCGACTGAGTTCTGCCAAAACGTCAGATACGCTACTGTCTAAAAAACAGAATCGAATACCAGGCCGTGTCAGATCGTGGGCGTATCATACCAGAATCGTTGTCAGGACCTTCCGTAGTTGTTTATGAGAGCTTTCAATGAAATACCATGTCCATATCATAGAATTTACTGGACAAAACCGATTATTCAATTCAATTCAATTCAAAATATCTTTATTCATGTAGGCCTAGTTACAAGCTCTTATGAATAGTTCATTACATATATATTATGATCTTAATCTAACCTAATTATCAGAGCAATTTATTGTTGTAAATTATTGTTCATAATAATATTGAGTCTATAATATACAATTTCATATAAAAATAATCGTTAAACAAAAAATATATAATTAGGTATATGTATATATAAAAATACATGTCTAGAATATTTCTAGGAAAAATCCAATGTCCAAAAAAATACAATATTAATTTCATCAACAATAATAATAATAATAAACGTAAAAATAAGAAACCATTTCGAATAACAATTAATCCCACGTTGTTTTATCATTCATGTAGTCTTGTGTTGTATAATAAGCTTTGGAAATGAGTACACGCTTTACATGATTCTTAAATTTATTAATTGACAAGTCAGTAATATGATTCGGAAGTTTATTATAAAATCGAACACAATTACCCATGAATGATTTTTTAATTTTACAGAGCCGTGTGAAGGGCACCGCGAGTTTATGTTTATTTCTAGTATTTATATTATGTACATCACAGTTTTTCTTAAAATTACAAATGTTTTTATGTACATACATAATATTCTCATAAATATATTGACAATGCACTGTCATTATATTAATGTCCTTAAATTTATCTCTAAGTGAGTCTCTATGGTTCATTTTATATATTGCTCGAATAGCCCTCTTCTGCAGAATAAATATGGTATTTATCTCTGAAGCACTGCCCCAAAGTAAAATACCATATGACATAATGCTGTGAAAGTAACTAAAATAAACTAATCTAAATTATACATTAAATCACGTCATAGTAATACATTCCGCCTATTATTTCGAGCAAACTACCGGATTAGACCGATGAATCCCCAACAACGCCAGCACTTCTCAACTATTTCCCCTGCAGATCGATTGACAGCCTTGTTTGCTCTATTTGTCAAATATAGCGTCATAAAACGTATCTTAAACCACATTTTGGTCATTCTCCGACATATATGTACAGTCGACTACAAAGAGATGTATCCACTTTTTCAGCTTATTGATAGGTACATAATTAATGACATATTATAATGTAAGTTATCGATGAACTAAATATCGGAAGGAAGTCACTCGTGTCACTTCGTTCATGCCAGAAAAATATTTTTTCTACTTGTCGACTGTAATCTGTCAATTAGGGCACCACAGACTAAACTATAAGTGCTAACTTTTCAGTGTTGGATACTCTATGGCAGTTCCAACTCAATTATAATAAGCTCATTATAGTTGACTTTAGTTTACTGTAATAATTTCAAAAATAGAACTTCATACAATTTCTATACTAATTTGCGATACCTGGCAAATTTTCCTGCATCTGAAACACATTTTTTTTTATCTGTCGCGTTATCGGCCAATCAGAGACGGTTATTACAAACAATTGGTTGCTAGGTAATTCGATGTTGATACAACGGTGAACGACTCTATTAACATTAATTTTAACTTTTCTTGCATGAATGATGATATTTCCGTCCATTGATGATGAAGATGATGACTCGTAGAAAAAGTATTGTATACAATTAAATAGTGATATAATTAAGCTTTTCATAGTGATATAATTAGGCCACTCAGCAAGCTTCGTGGCCTAAACATGGTACTCGACTGAAAAGCTTTGTATTATATCACGATTGTATAAAATACTATAGGTATATTCATGAAGTTTAAACTTGAACAATCATAAAAAGTAAGTGATGTTCCATAAAAGTCCAGGTTTCAGAAACTTCACTCGGCAGCCGGCTGGTGCTGAAAATTCCTCATCGATCCGCCGGTGAAGGTCAAATCTGACCCTCATTTGGCATACAGAGTATTTTGGAAACGGGCCAAGAGCGCAGGGAGAACAAACTTTTTAAATACAGAAGAATTGCGCGATTTTGTATCTTTTTCTAAGATTTTTTTTTCGTTTTCATACATAATAAATGGATGAATTAGTGTGAGATGACCTTAATCATAACATTAAAGTCATTGTCAAGTGTTTGACGGTTTTTGAAACAAATAACATTAGGAAGTGGTAAGGGATGCCACACACATGTTCAGTAATTAAATTTATTTTTTTAATAATTTGATAACCGTAAGAGTTAAGACGCTAGTTTCTTAGAGAAATTGATTGTATCTCAACTAAATAATTGAAATTTAAATTCTTTATTTCAGGTCTATCGACCCATGTTTTCGTAAGTAATAAATTTAGCTTAAAACTTTCTTTCTTCGTTAATACCTTTATTATAATCAGTACAAAATACTAAAGACAAATGAGTTGACGTGATTTTTTAAATGGAGATAGTTCAAGGGTCGGAGAGTGACAAAGGCTACTTTTTGTCGCTTTCTAACGCGAGCGAAGCCGCGGGCAATAGCTAGTAATCAATAAAGTTGTTTCATGTGGATGTTTCCTATGTATATAAGTATATTATCTATCGTATATTGTCGCCTAGCAGGCTTTGCTTGGTTTGGGGCTGAGTTGATCTATGTAAGAGTGTCTCCAATATTTTTTTTTTTTTTTTCTACTCCCGTAGTGTTATTCGTCATTTACAGTGTCGTGCATAGATCTTTAAAACCCTACATAAAAGATGCCACCCGGGGCCCGGCGCCCCGCGCACCCACGCATACGATATAGCTCTTAAAGTATTGTTAGGAGGCCTTTAATGGATATAGCGGGGGCGCGGGGCGCCGGGGGCTGGCGGCGACGCGGGGGAGTGCGAGCGACAGGGTGAGTGCAGGAACAGAGGGGAGGCCGACAAGACAAAATACAGGAAACAGTGCGAATTTCACGAAAGTTATTCTAGCCTCCTGAGTCCCCGCGTACTTGTACAAGTACAAATTAAATTCGAGTTTTGAACTCTTAAACAAATAAAAGAAAGTTCCAAATTCAAAATCGGAAAAATTGGCCCGGGACTCAGGAGGCTAGAAAACTATTAAAAACTAAGTGCATGGTCATAGAAAAAGTATTGTGTGCAACGGGGTTTAACTGAGTCAAAAAATACTCGTGGCGTCTTTACTTATTAACAATTTTCGGCTTCGCCTCAAATTGTTACTCACGCCACTCGTCTTTTTTGACCTCACTTAAACGCCAGTTGCATAAAATACTATTATTTATAAGTTTATACCGCTCTTTGTCTTGCCGTGACGTTTTGAAAATAAAAGACAGAGCTGAGTAGTGCTATTACAGAATTATTGCTTTTTTATGACGGTCCTAGATTACTAACAACGCGTGACTTTTTATTGTTGTCTGAATTGCTTTTATGGATGTCGCCAATTATGCTACTGTATTTGATTATTATTTATGTAATCAAATTGTATCATAACATTACTTAGTAGGGAAATGTTTCATTAAACAGTTATAGTTTATGACTGATATAGTATGACTATTATGATACAATTTTTTCAGAGAATTATTTCATTTTAATATCAAACATACTTTAACAATTCATTGTATTATAATTTCCATCAATTCTACAGGACTTGTTCTCTTAAAATATTAACTTGAATGTTTAAACAATACTTTAAGTGACTTTATTATTTTATTATTTTTATTTTATTATTACTTGTACCAATTAAGTACTCTTATTATACAATCCTTTTTAGGGTTCCGTAGTCAACTAGGAACCCTTATAGTTTCGCCATGTCTGTCTGTCCGTCCGTCCGTCCGCGGATAATCTCAGTAACCGTTAGCACTAGAAAGCTGAAATTTGGTACCAATATGTATATCAATTACGCCGACAAAGTGGTAAAATAAAAAGTGGAAAAAAATGTTTTGTTAGGGTGGTGGTGGTGGTGTAAAGTGGGGACTGATTTTTTTTTTCAATCAAACCCCAATGTGTGGTATCTTGTTGGATAGGTATTTAAAAATGAATAAGGGTTTACTAAAGTCGTTTTTTGATAATATTAATATTTTCGGAAATAATCGCTCCTAAAGGAAAAAAAAGTGTGTGTCCCCCTCTAACTTTTGAACCATACGTTTAAAAAATGTGAAAAAAATCACAAAAGTAGAACTTTATAAAGACTTTCAAGGAAAATTGTTTTGAACTTGATAGGTTCAGTAGATTTTGAGAAAAATACGGAAAACTACGGAACCCTACACTGAGCGTGGCCCGACACGCTCTTGGCCGGTTTTTTCTTTTTAATTATCCGGTTTGCTAAAAAGTCGTCAACTTAATACTAAAGTAAAAAAAAATAGTACATTACGATACAAGTGCGTAAAAAAGGAAGTTAGAAATGTTTTAAATCGACAAAAGTTACGAATTTCCTTTTCGCACGTGTATCGTAAGACGTTTTTCAGTACATCTATGGCCCTCCGAAGTTTTGACCTGACATATAACCCGATACTTCTCGCACTAGTGACGTACGATACACGTGCGGAAAGGAAATTCGTAACTCGTGTCGATTTAAAACACTCGTTTGTAACTTTCTTTCTTTACTCACTTGTATCGTAGTACTAATTTCGTAT
Organism: Leguminivora glycinivorella; assembly: GCF_023078275.1. NCBI lineage: Eukaryota > Metazoa > Arthropoda > Insecta > Lepidoptera > Tortricidae > Leguminivora > Leguminivora glycinivorella. The sequence goes on from NW_025952826.1 coordinate 52,561, forward strand.
GATACTTCATTGCAAAATAAGCGCTGGTAGCCTAGCGGTAAGTACCTGCGACTTTCGTTCCGAAGGTCGCGGGTTCGAACCCCGGCTCGCACCAATGAGTTTTTGGAATTTATGTGGCGAAATGTCATTTGATATTTGCCAGTCGCTTTTCGGTGAAGGAAAACATCGTAAGGAAACCGAACTAATTCCAATAAGGTCTAGTTTACCCTTCGGCCTTCCAATCAGATGGCAGTCGCTTTCGTAAAAACTAGTGCCTACGCCAAATCTTGGGATTAGTTGTCAAAGCGGACCCCAGGCTCCCATGAGCCGTGGCGAATGCCGGGATAACGCAAGGAGGATGATGACTTCATTGCAAAATAATTGAGGGCAGGAAACTTAAAGTGAACAGGCTGTCCTCAACAGTAAGGAATAAATTGTATGCGCCACGTGAGGTTTGGTAATGCGCGGAGCGGAAATTATAAGGCAGGTTTTGTACGAGAGCAGATGAGGTTATACATATGACTAGATGTGCTATAGAGAAGGAGGTAGGGCATAGCGAATGATATCCCGCTTTGTGTGGTAGGGCACAGCACAGCGGATATCATCTCGCTCGGATCTAGAGCAGAGCCCAACCTGGGGAAGTACCTCCGCCTTACAGAAGACCTCAGCCAAATAGCACTAGACCTTACTCATAGTGTTGTGTTCCTGCCAGTGAATAAGGCTGCCAGAGCTCAACGAGGGTGCGGTGAGCTGGTGACCGAAGGATCTACGGAACTACATACTTAACAAGTTAAAGTCGTTGGTACGTTGTCTATGTACTCCATACCTACATATTCTCGTACTGCCAACATATTATCGTTGCCAAATCCTTTTCGAGTGCCAATCGTGCAATCTCACTTCAGCAATATTCCGATAACGAAATACGTTTCTAAGCCGCCTATTGTGTGATACGCTACGGAAATATTATTAAAAACCGGCCAAGAGCGTGTCGGGCTACGCTCAGTGTAGGGTTCCGTAGTTTTCCGTATTTTTCTCAAAAACTGCTGAACCTATCAAGTTCAAAATAATTTTCCTAGAAAGTCTTTATAAAGTTCTACTTTTGTGATTTTTTTTCATATTTTTTAAACTTGTGGTTCAGAAGTTAGAGGGGGAGGAACGCACTTTTTTTCCATTAGCAGCAATTATTTCCGAAAATATTAATATTATCAAAAAACGATTTTAGTAAACCCTTATTCATTTTTAAATACCTATCCAACAATATATTACACGTTAGGGTTGAAATGAAAAAAAAAATCATTCCCCTCTTTACGTGTAGGGTACCCTAATAAAACATTTTTTCCACTTTTAACTTTTGCACTTTGTCGGCGTGATTGATTTACATATTGGTACCAAATTTCAGCTTTCTAGTGCTTACGGTTACTGAGATTATCCGCGGACGGACGGACGGACGGACGGACGGACGGACGGACAGACGGACAGACAGACATGGTGAAACTATAAGGGTTCCTAGTTGACTACGGAACCCTAAAAAACGTAACGGATAAAGCATCCGTTACGTTCATCTAAGAGTCCGATGGTAGAATGGGGACGGTGGAATAAGCTCGTGTAGCTCTTTGGCAAGTATGTCAGTGTGATAGTGACAGATGTCTTATCCACGTTGATAAGTATAAAATTTTAACTTCTGATTAGCAGAAACGTCTGCAATCGATGCCGTTAGGCTTAGAACTGACTGACTGATCGTAACTGGTGAATTTCCAATATGACTTGGAACTCCGGTTGCCGTTTAAGAAGTTTAACACTCTTACGGTAGATGTCGCTACGGGTCCCATTGACCTTAGTAGTGGAAAATTTCGCTGGCTTGGTTGAAGTCTTGGTGGCTCAGTTGGCAGAGCGCTGGAGTATCGATCCAGAGGCCGTGAGTTCAAGTCTCACCCAGGGCAGACATTTTCCACTTTTAAATTTATTCTAAGTATAAAATTGCAAGCATGATAGCCCCGCTGGCCTTTTAGTCATGAGCTCAATCTTTAGCGTGTCGAAGTTATGTCTCTCTATAGTCTGTAAGCTTTATACGAACAAAAATGAAACGAGACATATATGTATAATATGTATTATATGTCTCGTTTAATTTTTGTACGTATAAAGCTTATAAGATGTGTATTCTTTTTTTTTTAAACTACGTCGGTGGCAAACAAGCATACGGTCCGCCTGATGGAAAGCGATCACCGTGAACCGTTGCCAACCGTTAAGTACACAGCAAAAAAGAGTACAAGTTCCAAGGAGGGTTCGGGTTGCCGACGACTCAAAGGTGAGACGGAACAAATTAGTTCCGTCGACCCTTCCGTCACCAGCACACCGCACCCTCGTTGAGCTCTGGCAGCCTTACTCGCCGGCAGGAACACAACACTATGAGTAGGGTCTAGTGCTATTTGGCTGCGGTCTTCTATTCACTAATTAAGGTGTTTTAAGTCACCCCTATTAAAATTGTCCTTTAATTCCGTTTTGTTTTAAGTCACCCCTATTAAAATTGTCCTTTAATTCCGTTTTGTTTTAAGTCACCCCTATTAAAAATTTCCTTTCATTTCAAGCCCTTTCCTTTTTAACCCCGACGCAAAAACGACGGGGTGTTATAAGTTTGACGTGTCTGTGTGTCTGTGGCATCATAGCCCGAACGGATGAACCGATTTAAATAAATAAATAATAATAATAAATAAATATTATAGGACATTCTTACACAGATTGACTGAGGCCCACGGTAAGCTCAAGAAGGCTTGTGTTGTGGGTACTCAGAAACCGATATAAATACTTATATACATAGAAAACATCCATGACTCAGGAACAAATATCAGTGCTCATCACACTAATAAATGCCCTTACCGGGATTCGAACCCGGGACCGCGGCGTAGCAGGCAGGCCGGTCGTCAATTTATCAATTTAGATTTAGTTTTTTTGTTTGAAAGCTAAGTTAGTCGGGAGTGTTCTTATAGTATGAATTTTCTGAGATGAACGTTTTGCTTTAGCCGTAATCTGTTAAACAAAGGCCTTTGTGTCTATTGTTGACGGCGGCTAGCTCCCGTTTAAACGGCACGTGCTATAGTCTCAGTGTAGTTAAAAAGCAACTATCATGATAGCAATAAGGTTCAAATTTATTAAACAGTTTGTAGTATGCAGGTAACTTTGAAGATGACAAAACGTGTTATCTCCGAAAGGGCTTTTTATGGATTTGAACCTTATTACTACCATGATAGTTGCTTTCTAACTACACTGAGACTATAGCACGTGCCGTTTAAACGGGAGCTAGCCGCCGTCAACAATAGACACAAAGGCCTTTGTTTAACAGATTACGGCTAAAGCGAAAAGTTCATCTCAGAAAATTCATACTATAGCTATGTTTCATGAAAATCGGTTCACTATGTCGAGGGTTTTTCAAAATTTAAATTTTGTGGTTACACTGAGAGAAATTTGCATTGTGAATTTAACAAGTTCGAATTGTTGCGGTTTATCCGTTTGAATCAGCCAAACGTATGTTTAAAACAATATGTGTCAGGTTTTTTTTATAAAATCGACTTGTTGATTCAAATATATTGCCGATTCAAATGACAAGTAGCTTGTTGTTTGAACCAAAGAGCACGTAGGCGCTATTTTAACCAAAACACTTGTTGAACGAACATCAAAACTGGTTGTATTTTCTCTCAGTGTAGGTTATTGAAAATGTTCTCAGCAGCAATGTACTGTAAACATGGCTGCGATGACAATAACCGCCAACGAGCGTTTAATACGAATTTGTTTGTTACATTGCGGGCCGAATTATTTTGTATGGATACTAACCACACCCGGCTACCGGTTCACAAGTCTATCGGTGGCTGAGCCAGTAATCGAACCTTGGTCTTCACCTTAATCAACCGCATTTTATTTCATATAGGTATATTTTGATTCCTGTTTTATTTTATACCTATTTCATTTCAAGTCAAGTATAATTTGACGTATCATTCAATTATTGAATTTAAAATTCAAATATGTCTTAAGGCGACATTTTTTCTCCATTCCTCAGTTCACTACTCCTAATTTTGTCAACAGACGTCATTTACTTCGAAAAAAATATCTAAAATATCTCAAGAATTCTGCAACATCAATAAAATGAAGATTCCTAACACCCCAATGGTTGGCTACGAGCCAGACTTATTCTGCACTGCTAGAATCGAAAAGTAATTGAATACGAATTGTATTGGCGATGATTGAAGCTCTTTTCTTTGAAGTACGGTCAACCAATTTAAATCCTAAGCTACTCTAGAACCTAATCTTATTGACACCGTGCTTTACTTGCCATAGAGGTGACTTTGAAGTTTACTGTGAGAAGGTTCTACAGTGATATATGATTCAAATTGGTCGACTTTACAGTAAATTTTGATATTCTTTACTCAGACTAAAAGTTATATCGAGACGGGAGGATATTTAAGCAGTGCAGTTTGAGTGTAAACGGCATCTTAAAAGGGTAAAGTAGGTATAGGAAACATGTTTCATTGCCTCAAGCGTAACGAGTATCTTCTCAACTTTTACGACCCGTTTTTTCAAAGAGCTCATCACCTTTCAATATGCTAACGATCAATCAGGCCAATTCGAACACAAAGATCGTACGATATCTGACCGATATCTTTCAGTTTCGTACATATTGCTGGTGCTTTTCCTAAAATTGGTTCGGTCGAGATGCAAAACTTAGAAAACAGAAATAGAAAATGTTTATTTGATGTTTTAAAACTTAACCTATTACATCTTAGTCTATAGCACTTACACACCAAAATGGATGCCACCTAGCATATGCCAATGACTAAGTTAGCCATGGCGCTGATTTTCAGGGTTATTCTTTAACAATATGTTTTGGGTCAGTGGTCCAAAATGCATATTGGCCTCCAAAACAAGAGCACTTTTGTAACGATTCTGCGTAATTGGCAGGATCATTTGCCAACGTGGAGACAAAGCAGATACGCAGGTCTTCCCAGCGATACCAACCAAATAAGCCCAAATGACAATCGAAACGCAGGCTGGCTCTGTCACGCCAATAATTATGGAAGATCGATAGAAATACCTGTGGCAACCCTTACGTTACGTGTTTGTGCATTTGACTTCGTGTCGATTTATCGGACGACAACCAATCGGTCATCCAAAAATGCACTTGAAACGGAATAATTCATCAATATTAAATTGCTTCGTGAGCACCTGGCATACGGGGCAAATGGTGCCGGCACAGCTGTGTCAGTAATACATCTGTGCACGAATGCGAGCCAAGCGTGCCAAGCGTGTCTATGCGACCAATGACGCGCGTGATGCATACTCAGCAACCAATCATAATGTAGCTTTCCGAAGCGCATCAAACGACAATTTTCATTCGAAATTCAAAATCATTCCGATTTCATTCCATTTTCGAATCAGCTTGAATTTAATATGAATCGAGTTATTTGCAGAATTCAGCCCTCGACTTTGGGGCCATCAAAGAAACGTGCGCCCTGAGTTATATGTCGTGAAGTTAATTAATTTCTCTCGATTTTAATATCGAAGGTTATTCAACTTTTTTAATGATGAACGGAGATAAAATATGATGTGTCAGAATGTGCGAATATTGAGTGAACAGTTCAGTTAACAGAATAAAATTATTAAACGAATAAATAATAATAATACATATTGGGGACACCTTTACACAGATCAACATAGACCCAAACTAAGCAAAGCTTGTATAATATTGTGGGTGCTAAGCGACGATATATATACTTTAATAGATAATCCATGACTCAGGAACAAATATTATCTGTGCTCATCACACAAATAAATGCCCTTACCGGAATTCGAACCCAGGACCGCGGCTTAGCAGGCAGGATCACTACCGACTGAGCCAAACCGTTCGTCAACTGAATGTAAATAAACACAGAGCGAAAAAACAACCAGTTTTCATGTTCATAAAAAAAGTTAGATTTTTTTAAGTGTAATAAGTATATTCTACAAGTCACTCGTCATTTGAATCAACAATATATTTGAATCAACAAGTTCATTTTATAAAATCAACATGACACATATTGTTTTAAACATATGTTTGGCTGATTCAATCAAACATGTTTTAACAAGTTTGACTTTGTTGTTCGAACAAATTCGACTTGTATCAGCAATATTGTGATTTATTCCAAATTCCGTTTACTAAAATACTTTTGTTTCAAACGGATAAACCTGCAACAAGTCGAACTTGTAAAATTCATAATTTAAATTTCTCTCAGTGAAGTAATAAGAGCTTTTTAGCGATAAAACCGCCTCTAGTTTTACTTAATTAAGTTGTTGTTTATTCTTACTATGTTGTTTTCTGTATTGAAGTGTGCAATAAAGTGTATTTCACAGAGTACGTGTATTATATTATATTGTATTGTAAGAGGTTGATACTGTCTAGTAGCGTTTGATAATTATGTAAATAACCCAACCACAAAATTTAAATTTTGAAAAAAAAAAAACCCGACATAGCAGACCGCTTTCCATCAAGCATGGCTAAGAACATTCCCGATTAATTCAGCTTGAAAAAAACTAAATCTAAATCGGTTCAGACATTCGGGAGCTACAATGACACAGACAGACAAACAGATACGTAAAATATTTTTTTTTTAAATCGGGACTTAATCGCGTATGACTACATATTAAACTGACCTGCAACACTGAAAGTTTAAATCAGTGAGATACGTCAAATTTATAAAACCCCGTCATTTTTGCGACTTAAATAAGGATAAGATAAAAATGGCAAAATTTCTCCTCTTTTTCACTGTGTTCATCTGTACTTTACACTCTGACTCCGAAAATTATGAAGGCTGATTTTCGCTCAGGACCCTGGTTGTGGACATGAGGTCAAGACTGGTTCTAACCTTCACTCATCATCCTCCTTGCGTTATCCCGGCAGTTGCCACGGCTCATGGGAGCCTGAGATCTATAGATTTAAAATCACTAACAGGGTCGAACGTGAATAAATATCATTATTTTACATTTTAACCGGCGTATATTAAGGGCCGGTTGCATCAAACCGTCAGTCACCGTTATAGTGTTCGTTAAATTTTATTGTATGGAAAGTTCCATAGACGTCTGCTACTTGACGATGATGTGTCTGTCAAATATGGTTGATGCAACTGGCCCTAAACGCGAGAATGTAAAATGTTACTAGTATATTGAAAATCCCAGTCTGCAGGTTTTTTTATGATTTATTTTTTATTTGTTTATATAACGATTTATTTAAGCAACTTAAATTTATTATAGGTATTGTGTTTTATAGATATTGAGTTCAATATACTTGTGCAAAACTCTCGTTTTCTCGTGAAGACACTCCTTGGACATTTATTTTATTTGTTTATTGAATTATGCCCATAAAAAAAACACAGTCTAATACAGTTGCAATTGCCTACATTAAACTCGTGTAAATAAAATGTACGTATAAAAATGATATTGGAAAATCAAATTGAAATGATATTAATATCTTTTTTGTGATGAACATGACGTGTAATTCATACTAATATTATAAATGGGAAAGTGTGTGCGTCTGTTTATCCATCTTTCACGGCTAAAGGGAGCAACGAATTGACGTGATTTTTTTTAAGTAGATATAGTTGAAGAGATAGAGAGTAGAGTTGATAGTTAGACTTTTTGTCTCTTTCTAACGCGAGCGAAGCCACGGGCAAATGTTAATGTTGAATAGATTGAAAATTGAAATTTCTCTGATATATTTTAACGTTTAATAATGCATCTTTTATGAAGTCTTTATATTATATTATTTATTCACATTGTAATTGTAATGTACAAATTTTTGTTGACCTGTAAATTTGGTTATAAATTTACCAATAAAGAAATCTAAATCTAAATCTAAATCTAATTCGCTCCGCTTCTTAGAAATGTTAATAACCAATTCCTTTTAAATTCACTGAATAATTCAATGCGTGTTCAATTTTATTAGACATGCCAATAAACACGTTATTACATACGAAAATAAATTCTGCTGTCACAATTTGATGTGGTTTTCATTTTATTTTGTACTTATCTTAAGTCGTTTTATTTGAGTATGCAGCTTTTCATTTTGATTTGATCCGTTTCTCTACTCAATATTTTTTTACGGCCTTTTGCTAATAAATAATTATGAGGTTTAAATTTTACTTACATTGAGCTACCAAGTGTTTTTTTTTAATTTATTGTTTGTTGTAATCCTGTGTTTTAAGTTTTATTACTTTTTTGGTTTCTTTCCTGAATTAAGCGACACATTTAGGAAGTATGTATACAAAATCCGTAATATTTTTATAAAATTAATATGACGAAAATATATTAGGTTAAAAGATTCTTTATTCCCATAAGAATTTGTACAATTCACTTAAAATGAGAATATAAATCTTATACTTTTAAACGAGAAATTCTTGTATATTTATTTATTTATTTCTTTATTTATTTATTTATTTATATATACCGACGATCTCGGAAACCGCTCTAACGATTTCGCTGAAATTTGTTATGTGGGGGTTTTCGGGGGTGAAAAATCGATCTGACGTAGCCTTAGATCCCGGAAAACGCGAATTTTCGAGTTTTCATGAGTTTTTCTTTCGCGTTTGTAAACGTAAAATATGGTAGTTAATTTCGCTGCGCGCGTTTCGACTCCGCTTAGCTCAGTCATACGAGGTCGGTCTAATGTACGCAGATAGATCGTAGGTGTCAGGGTTTCGAATCCCAGCCAGCAAATAAGTTTTTGTTTTTGTCTTTTTTTTTTGTTTTTGTACCAATAAGAGTTTTTTTTTATCTAAAGACGTGATATATTAAAATAGAACGGTCGAAGCGAAGCTCGGTCGCCCAGATATTATTATTAATGCTAACAAAATACACGACAAGAGCTACATACAAAAATAAAAATTACATGTTTAAAATTCACATTCACACATAGGTAGTAGATACATAGTATCATTATTTGTGGTTGAGGGTAAATGGACAACAGGGCGCGCGGGGCGGCACTCGCATGTTGATCGGACCGGCGTTAAGGAAAACGTTGAACAGAAACAACTAGATGTGGCCTCGCTGAAAATATATTATTATGTAATAACGGGGTTTTTCATATCCAATCCGAATGATTCACTAACGCTGAATCAGGATGAGCCACTAAACGCTGTGTTTACCGTCAAAGTCATATCAAAATAGATCACAAATTAATGACAAGTTTGTAAATTCAGAAACGACCTTCCGAAGTCTAAACGCGTTACTGAGTCCATTCATCAAAAGCCCAAACCGTGTTTGCGAAAAAAAAGTTCAGTCATGTGAAATTACCCTGTACACAGCCCTTCGAGAGTTTCTTCCGTAGAAGAACTAGTTAAGTGTACATACATACATATAATCACACCTGTATCTCATAAAGGGGTAGGCAGAGCACATGAACTACTAAGTTTCAGTGGCACTCTTGGCGAAAAGGGGTTGAAAGAAATCCAAATTGTGACATTGCAGTGACAGGTTGCCAGCCTCTCGCCTACCAACTACCAAGAACCAGTATACTGCTTTAATTCCAGGTAAGGTCAGTCGGCATAATAGTAACTGTAGGCCAATGAATCGAAATATCTTCCATATTATGCATTATTTACTGTAGTTCCATATAATATTTCGAGATAGTGAATAAGCTCTTTCATTTCAACGTAGATGGTGTTGATAGACCTAATGATCTCTGATTTACACGACAGCCTTTCAAACATTCCATAAAAAATGTGATTTAAACATTTTACCTAGATCCAGCCTGCGTTGCCGAATGGCAATCGTTGACGCCAAACACCGACAGAAATGCAGTCTGACTCTGTCGCGCCAATACGCAAGAGCGATAGAGATAGATATTTACGAAACAGATATTGTCGTGAGCGTTTGTGCATTCAGCTACATATCCAGGTAGGAAAGACCGGGGCTAGTTGACTATAGGGATAAATTGACTAACTATTAAAAAATTAAGCCAAAAATCAAACTTGAGCCAACCAGTGAGGTATGACAGCCCGTCGCCCTCCCTCCGCTCAGTCACCGGTGAGCCTCTCGTACCTCATACCGTATCACTGGTTGGCTCAAGTTTGATTTTTGGCTCAATTTTTTAATAGTTATTCAACCTACGCCTACATAGTCAACTAGCCCCGGTCTAACCCTACACTGAGAGAAATTTGCATTGTGAATTTAACAAGTTCGACTTGTTGCGGTTTATCTGTTTGAATCAGCCAAACGTATGTTTAAAACAATATATGTCAGGTTGTTTTTATAAAATCGACTTGTTGATTCAAATATATTGCCGATTCAAATGACAAGTAGCTTGTAGTTTGAACCAAAGAGCACGTAGGCGCTATTTTAACCAAAAAACTTGTTGAACGAACATGAAAACTGGTTGTATTTTCTCTCAGTGTACCCTGGTTTTGTTAGCGATAGCTCGCCAGTGGTCAAGAAATAGGAATGAGCTGATAGGAATAGCATAAAAGAACCCATTTGCTGCCAATCTCCATGATAAAGGCATTGATTATACTTCCACGACCCTCGGGTACTTAGATGGAATGGAAATTGCAAGGGACGTCCAATAAAGTTGAGGGTCCCGTAAGAATGAGGTTTTGCTAATTAAAGTGAGTAATGAAGTTGTCATTTTGGCGAAAGGGACGTTTAAAATTGAGAAAAGAATTGCCATTACAAAACGTGGTTGTATTGCCTTTTTTTTCATAATTACGGCCCAGCTACGACATTGGTCTAAGCGCGACAGCGGTGAGGGGCAGCCATACGTGCGAATGAAAAGTCCCATCGCTGTGTCTCGCTCCAATGTATGGCCGCCGCTCACCACTGTCGCGCTTAGACCAATGTCGTAGCTGGACCGTTATAGATGTAATTTAATTTTCACACCAAGTTTTTCTCTGACTGCTTATAGATCGAATGAGTAGGCACACTCAAAGGCTATGACAGATGGCGCCACCTTATTAGTCCATTGCACAGATAAATAATTTCATACGTGAAAGCGAGAAGATGATTTTTTTTTCTCTGTCACATAATTAGGGTTCCGTACCAAAAAGGTACAACAGGAACCCTTATGGTGCGACTCTGTCCGTCTGTCACATTGTTAAATATCTCGAGAACTACTTATGCTATCGATATGAAATTTGGAATAGTTATAAACATTGTGAACCTCTATAAGTTAAAAGTATTTTTTTTTAATTAATTAATATAAATGATAGAAAATGGCCAAAATGAAAGGGGGGCAAACTGAAAATTTCAAGTAACTAGGTCAAGTGGGGTATCGTTAGAAAGAGCTCAAATTGTACATATCAAAACTATTTTATAATTTTTTGGTTGTGGAAAAAAAATGTTTTTTGAAGGAAAATGTAAAAAAAAATACCGTTCCCCCCCCTTATCTCCGAAGTTTACCAACATAAATGTATGAAATGTTCACCAAACATGGGTATTATAATGAATATTACAGGAAAAATAAAATCGTACACGTATCTTGAAAACTTTTTTAATTACTTATACAAAACCTTTCAGATTTACATTTTAAATTTCAACACCCTTGCGGGTGTTTATTGTACCTGTATTTTTTAACATAGTAACAATGAAATTACCTGCTTTCAAATAGAGGCAAAATGGTTAAAATCGGTTCACGCAATAAACAAATATTCCATAAAAATCATCTTCCATACTAGCTCGTGCACATTAGTTTACTCAATTTGCCGATAGATGTCGCTGTACGTTGAACGCTCATTTCCTACATCGCGTTTTTCCTGATATAATGAGGTCGGTTCAGGAGCGTCGTTGCGACATGTCGTAAGTCGTAAACTATTGAAGCCTAATAGTCTTGATTTTATTTGGACGTTGTCTACCAATAAAATTGTATATTAAAATATTACTTGTTATGTGGGAAATTAAGTCTTGAGGGATTTAGTAAAATCTGTAGAGTTCTATGAATAACATTTTGATGATTCAACTATTGAAAGTTTGTACGGAACCCTCGGTGAGCGAGTCCGACTCGCACTTGAGCGGTTTTTATGAATGACAGTGACAGGCCTGGCGGGATAAAACGTCAGAGTGCCTCCTCATTTAGACAGTTTTATTAATTTAATAGATAATTCAAATACGCACAATACGCGCATTTCGCACTGAAAAATGTGTGAAATTTTAATGTACCGTTTTTATTAATTTAATAGATAATTCAAATAAAGGTACATTAAAATTTCACACATTTTTCAGTGCGAAATCTGTAAAATAATATTTTTATAAGTTTCTATTAAATATTATTAACATGTTGGACTTAATCTTTCATATTTTTGTTTTGTTTACAATAATAACCAATTTCTCTCTTTCAACCCAATAAATGTTAGCTGGAAGAGATCCCTTCAAAGGATAAGTTCACCTTTGTACACACTCAGTATCACTTTTTTATTTGTTTTGTACAATAAAGTTTTTGATGCTACTACTTAATGTCAACTAAAAATGTCTCTAATTTTCAGACAATTTCGATTAAAAAAGTAAGCTCCCTTTTGCTGTGTACTTAACACAGCAAAAGGGAGTGTACAAGTTTCTAATAGGGTGGCAACGCGCTTGTGACACTGTTTGAGTTGCAGGCGTCCATAGGTTACGGTGACCGCTTTACATCAGGCGGGCCGTATGCTTGTTTGCCACCGACGTAGTATAAAAAAAAAATCCACGTATTTACCAGTGTAAAACCCTTCTGGTTACGCTTAATCCGTTTATCATCACATTAATATGCCGGCCTCCCGCCGCAGATTAACTTGCTTGTATTATTCAACGAGCTCAATAGCCTTGGAGAAAAGGACGTAAGCGCCTTTTTTTTAAATTAGAACCGATAATTTTCACATAATTATAAATAATTTTGTATAAAGAAATAGGCTGTGGCCTCAACGGGTATAAAAATATTCAATTGAAAAATAAGTGAGTGTGTTTAGTAAAACGTCCCACTTTGTCGGTAACCATTAATTTACTTGTATCTTTATATAAATTACTGACAAAGCGGCTTTATAGCAATCGACAAAGTGGGACCTTTTCCCGTGGACACTCACATATGGTTTTATTTTTAAGTAGGTAATAATTTTTCAATTTATATTCATATTCATTTATTTCTTGCTTTTGTGGGTTTATTTAAGTAGGTTAAAGGCACGTATTTTATTATTTGATATAAGACTAATTATAGTCCTAAGAATAATTATTGGTCCGGTTTCTAAAATAAAATAATAGTTATTTGTTATACAAGGGGGCAAAGTTGTTTTTTAACACACGAGAAGTTAAATACATTTGCACCCGAGTGTAACACAAAACTTTTCCCCTCACTATAGCGAGGAAACTACAACGAAAAAAATGCGTTTATCACTGCTTCCAGTAGTTCCACAGGTGGTAAATCATCTTTATTACTAAATTCACCTACTTTTATCAATTTTAAAGCAGTTAATTTGACTTTATTCAAGGTCAAATTACTTTACCCACTAGTGGATAAAATGCGTTTTTACCCGCTGGTATTAAAGGACAAAACACGTGTTTCCGAGCTAGTGAGGGGAAAAACATTTTATATACCTTTTTCTCATAAATGTCAATACTAATATAGCAACTAACTACTCCTTCATATTAACAATCTCGAAGGTCGACTAATCCACTTTTCCTTCCGGGTCATTTTGCCCGCGCTCACCCTCAAATTGTTACCCAATCAAGGCTCGGCCAAGGGCAGCGATGGCGTGCGTCCATTGCTTCCACTTATGTATTATTAGAATGAGATTGATATACTTTTACCATGCTTACGTAGGTTTACAATAGGAAACCTTTTTTCGTTTACGTTTCTTATGTAAAAAAAATACATACATACATATAATCACGCCTGTATCCCATAAAGGGGTAGGCAGAGCACATGAATTACTAAGTTTAAGTGCCATTCTTGGCAAAAAGGGGTTGAAAGAAATCCAAATTGTGACATTGCAGTGACAGGTTGCCAGCCTCTCGCCTACGCCACAATTCAACCCATATCCCACAGTCGACTTCTACGACACCCACGGGAAGAAAGGGGGTGGTGAAATTCTTAACCCGTCACCACACGGGAAGAAAGAATTAATAGAAAAATTTTATAGAAAAATTTTACACATATTGACTGGGTCCCACGGTAAGCTTGAAAAGGCTTGTGTTGTGAGTACCCGGACAACGACATTATATAATAAACAAATACTTTTTCATCACACCCGCACTTTAAATGTGCTATTGCACGCAGACGGAACGTGAGTTATAGAAAAATCGTTCTCCCAAGGGAATAATGAAATTTCTTGTACCGTACTTAACTTTTTTACATCAATTTACATATTTTTTACATTGCGAGTGTGATGAAAAACATTGTGTGTAACTCGGGGAGTATGAATATTACTAACTCGAGTGCCTCAGTCAATCTGTGTAAGAATGTCCTATAATATTTATTTATTTTATTTATTTATGCGCAAGGATTGCTTGTAGCAAGTAATCATGACAATTTATAGTATTTTATACAATCGTGATATAATACAAAGCTTTTCAGTCGAGTACCATGTTTAGGCTGAGTGGCCTAATAGTACGGTACGAGAGTGAAAAGCTTAATTATATCACTATTGTATACAATACTTTTTCTATGAGTCATCATTTTCATCATCAATGGACGAAAAGTATCATCATTCAAGTTAAAATTAATGTTAATAGCGTCGTTCACCGTTGTTTCAACATCGAATTACCTAGCAACCAATTGGTTGTAATAACCGTCTCTGATTGGTCGATAACACGATAGATATAAAAAAAATGTGTTTCAGATGCAGAAAAATTTGCCAGGTATCGCAAATTAGTAAAGAACTTGTATGAAGTTCTATTTTTGAAATTTTTTCACTTAACTAAAGTGAAGTGTAATGAAATATTATAGTTTACTAAGTGTCAAAGACTATCCAACACTGAAAAATCGGCACATATAGTTTAGTCTGTGGTGTCCTAATTGACAGATTAAAGTCGACGAGTAGAAAAATTTAATTTCAGGCATCAAAAAACATACTTACATCAAAATTGACAACCAGTCTTTTAAGAACACTGATTTAAACTTTCACGATTATCACACATCATTATTTTTAAAATCGGGACTTAATCGCGTATAACTACATATTAAACTGACCTCCAACGTTTCAAGGACGGCGTTGTCCCCGTGGTCTCGGAGAAGACTGGCTTGAAATGACATCAACACCTTCTGACAGCCGCGCGAGTTTTTCGAACTACCCGCACTTGGTTTTGATTATCAACTTGAACTGTTTGCGCACTAGGGATGTTACTCTGTCGACATACAACACTGACGATATTTGATTTAACGACTGTCGATATTATTTTCGGCTTACACTTATTAATGACAGGATTCCATGTGGATGAGATCCTGAAACCTTCGTCCCGATTAAAATTGCGATGTTTTTTGATTTCAATGGCTTCACGCACTTTTCTACTGTAGAAATGGCGTTCCGTGGAAAGGACTTTAGGGTCATGTAGTTCGATCCAGTGGTTTGGCCCTGACTCTAACAAATGTTCAGCCACGGCAGACTTGTTGACCTGACGATTTTTCACAGCCGCGATGTGCTCCTTTACCCTTTCTTCTATGGTGCGCTTAGTTTCTCCAATGTAGGAGCTACCACAACTGCAATCAATTTTATAAACGCCAGGTGATTGAAACGGTATAACGTCCTTAGGTGATCTTAGGCTTCCTGCAACTTTGGATAACCAGTCTTTTAAGATTTTGAAACATTTAAAAATGGAATATTAAATTCGTATTTTTGTTTAATGTTTTTGAAAATGATTAATTACCTCTTCCTTACTTTGAGTAAGTATTAAAATATAATAAAATTATTATAAAATACTTTTCTCCGGCTGTATAAAAATGACATACTTTATTTTACGAGATTCATTCACGTTTCCCTACTGTACCATTCTGGCCACTTTTCCCCTCAAATTGTTCTTAATCAAGGTTCTTGGCCAAGGGCAGCGGTTGCGTGTAACCTCCGCTACTCGAAGGGGCCATCGAAATTGCTTACTGAAAGCTATTTCTATTCATCAATAAAGTAAACAAGGAAATACAGTCAGCATTATGATTTGTGCCGTTCTCTGGAAAGAAAGAAAGGAGAAAGAAAGAAAGACAAAAATGTTTATTGCAGAAACCATATACATGCAGCACCACATTTGAAAATCCGGCAGACATTTGAAAAAAGAAGGAAAGAGATCTTCTGATCTAAATACTTAAAACTATATTAATTGACTATTATTAGCATGCAACGAAAAGTGCCGATGCTGCAGATAGAGGCCACAAAAGGACTCCACTCAGCATATGCTCCAGCATACACCGTGTTTTTATTGAATTCTGTTACCTTTGGAAGGTTCTTTAGATCAAATACGATTAGTTTATTTAAGAAACTAGCATCTTATTAAAAGAATAAAAATTATTACTGCGTACGTGTGTGACAGCCTTTACCACTTCCTAATGTTATTTGTTTTGACATGTGACGTCAATTACTTGACACTAACTGGAATGTTATCCTTAAGGGTCTCTCACACTGATTAATTCATTTATTATGTATGAACACGATAAAAAAAAAATTGCGAATTCAACTAAAACTGATATACAGGTAAGTTCCTGATAACGAACCTAACAACGCAACGTGTCGAATTTAACGGAAAACAAAAAAAAAAACACGGTGTATAATGCTATAGCGCTGGTCTTCCGTGAAGCCCAGGAAGTAAAAAGAGAGAAGCTAGAAAGAAGAAATAAAAGAAAGAAAGATTTTTTTTTAGAAGCTAGAAAATAAAATGCAGTGTCAATAATTATAATGAACAAAAAAGTGATTTGTTAAAAATAAGGAAGTGGCAAGGCAGTGGGTAGGAAAAAGTTTTGTGTCTCAAGTATTGCATTGATTTGATATAATCTTCGATCTCACTGTTATAAATGTTTAAGTTTCATTGTTATAATTGTCTCTTTATTTAATGTAACTACGTTGTTGTTTTAGTAGGTATACCTAGTAGGTATACCAAATCACTCATGGGGTAGGTATTACCTACCCCATGAGTGATTTGGTGTAACACTGTAAACTTTTGTGCTAATGTTTCAATGAATAATGATGAAATAAAGTGAACATGGACGCTTTAAAGGTTATGATTTTAATCTTATTATCTTCTAACTTCTTTCTTATGGTAAGCGTCAAAATTATTTTCTACCTTTTACTTGAAAGCATTACATAATTGTTATCACGTGTAGGTTTTGTATAACCAGGCATCTTCTGGGCGAGCTCACTCCATTGTAGGCCGCGTCTTTGCCTTTGGCTAGTCTGTGGACAGGAGTAAGCCCATTTATAATAATAAAAAAAATGATTTTGGTTAAAGAAAAAATCGCAAGGATCCGGGTCTCAAGGGACTCGTTTATAAAAATTGTACTTAAAACAATTTTAGGAAGTTCTTGCCAAGTGGACCCTTGCTTCCCATAAGCCTAGGACAATACAACCATAAATCAAAGGGTCACCGCATTTGCTTTATGGTCCTTTGCTGTTGGCCAAAAAATTGTTGGAAATAATTTAGACCACACAAAATATTCAAGCACATTGTATGGTGTGTGTTGTGGAAGCAAAACGCTTATCATTATTGATTATCCATATTTAGTGCAATCGTGTTTCGTTCGTTACGAAACATATGCGATTTCCATTATAGTAAATAGAAAGGTTATAGCCACAACTACCAAAATATGACAAAAAAACACATTTACGAAAAAAAATCTTACTCTATTTTTTTGCGTTTTATGTTTGAAATATTTAATGAACTAAAATCTCTAAATAAATTAATTTAATTATCTAATAACCCAGAACATAATAAATGACGTCTTTCCCATCATGTACTACTAACCCAATATACCATTATTCCCTTAGACACCCCATTTCCATTTTTTGTCTTTCCCAAATCTGCCCGGACTTCCCATAGTTGCCCAACCGAGAGGGCCTTGCGTGATTTCCTTAACCTTGTCAATTGCGGGAAGGGTAAAAGGTTGGCTATTGGCCCTGGCTGTAAATATACAATGTCGATTATTGAGGTAGGAGGGGTGTACTAACACTTGTACAGCCATGGTGTAACTGATTTGAAAAGATCCTTTGTTCGACGACCGGTCTGGCCTGCTAAGCCGCGTTCCCGGGTTTGAATCCCGGTAAGGGCATTCATTTGTGTGATGAGCACAGATATTTGTTCCTGAGTCATGGAAGTTTTCTAAGTGTAAAGTTAATAAAACACCGTGAATATTCGCAACAGACTGATTTATTTGACAAGTAACGGTACTCAATAAGTTTTATACATTGGGAGCATAGATGGCGCTAGCAGTAACGAATCAACTATAATTAACATTTTGATATACATACCAATACCCCCACTTATCAAAATAAGCTAAATTCTTATACATGGATACACATCCAAACAAAAAAAAAACTCAACTACAAAAATCCCATACATAATTGGGTAAATGAGATAAATCTACAAAGGAACAATACCAATCATTTTCATGAACTTGTAGTGTTTAACAGAACACAAACCTTTGGTAAGTACGTCAGCAGGCATTTCCTCTGTAGGTATATACTTAATATTCACATAGTTACACTTAACAACATCTCTAATATAGTGATAGCGTACATCTATATGTTTTGATCTATTATGACTTTGACAACTAGATGCTAATTTCAAAGCACTCTGATTATCACAATTTAAATTAATTACATGATATTCACCTATAATTTCATGTAATAAGTTTCTTAAGTAAACAGCTTCTCTAGAAGCTTCTGACAAAGCTGTGTACTCCGATTCTGTACTTGAAAGGCTAACAGTCTTCTGCTTTCTGCTTTGCCAAGAAACAGCTGATCCAGACATAACAAAACAGAAACCAGTATAAGACTTCCTGTCTATAGCATCACTTGCCCAGTCACTGTCTACAAAACCTTGCAAATCACAATTATTATTACTGTACCTCAAACAATAGGTTTTTGTACACTGTAAGTATCTTAAAATTCGTTTTGCATAATTATAATGTTCACTGGTATAACAATTATTAAATTGGCTTAGATAGCTTACCGCATATGCTATGTCTGGCCTTGTTAAGACCGCCAAGTACATCAAACTTCCTATTAACTTTTGGTAAGGCACATTAGGTAAACTTCCTTCAGCTTTTTCCAAATTTAACTTAGGCTCAATAGGAGTAGTTTGCAGTTTACATTCTGACATCTGAAATTTACATACTAACTGTTCAATATAATGTTCTTGATCTACAGTTATTACATCTTTATTTTTATTTAAATTTATTCTCATGCCAAGATACTGTCTTACAGGGCCTAGGTCCTTTAACTTAAACTGTGAACTTAATACATTTTTCAATTTTTCAGTTTCGCTATCACTGTTTGAAAAAATCAGAAAATCATCTACATAGAGCCCGACAATTATCTTAACTTTCCCAGTAGTTTTTGCAAACAAACACGGTTCATACTGACTGTTTTTAAAGCCCAATTTACAAAGACAATCTTTAACCCTCTCATACCAGGCTAGAGAAGACTGCTTTAACCCGTAAATAGCTCTCTTAAGTTTTAACACTTTTCCCCCACTTTTGTTTGCAAAACCTTCAGGAATTGACATGTATATGTTTTCTTTGAGAAAACCATTTAAGAAAGCTGTAGTAACATCTAAATGCGTTATACTCATTCCTAACTTTACACTAAGAGCAAATAACAATCTCAAAGTTGAATGACGCACAACAGATGAGATGTATTGTAACAGGTGAAAAAGTGTCTGTATAGTCAACACCAGGCTTTTGCGTAAAGCCTTTGGCCACGAGCCTCGCACGATAACGCACATTATTGTCCACATCACTTTTTTTATTAAAGACCCACCGACACTTCACTACCGACACATTACCGGGGTTCTCGACAAGCTCCCACGCATCATTGTCCTCGAACGACTGCAGTTCATCAGATATGGCGCGTCTCCACTGCTCCTTCTCTGGCCCCTCAAGAGCCTCCGAGTATGTGATCTCCTCTGAAGCTGGAACAGTACTGGGAAGACACATGTTGCCAAAGCCATACCTATCAGGCTGCTTTCTGACACGCTTGCTTCTCGGTTCAGGTGTCGATGTACTCTGGACTGTTGGTTCTGGCTCCTCACTTGACGCTGGCTCAGTCAAAGTCTCATTACCATCAGCGTATACTGAAGAATCTGAAGAGAGTTCAGAATGCTCCTCATCTGGAACATTAGGATGCATATCCCCCACTGAAACGCTGCTCTTCTCCTCCACACTGCTTGTCTGCGCCTCCTCATTAGGTATCCAAAGAGCCAAGTCCTCACCAGTGTCGCTCCCATCCATTTCACCTTCCATCACTATGACATCTCTGCTGGTAATAATGGTTTTCTTGGAGGGATTGTACAATCTGTAACCCTTCACTGTCTCTCCATATCCCACTAATATGTGTTTTGCTGCTTTCTTGTCCCACTTCAAGCGCTTTTCTTTTGGGATATGAACCATCGCCTTACTACCAAACAGTCTTATATGGCTTAAATCAGGTTTTGAACCATACCACAATTCAAACGGAGTTTTATCCAATCCCGACACAATGGACCTGTTTTTCAGATAAACTGCGGTGCTGGCCGCCTCTGCCCAAAATCTCTTGTCGAGCTTTGCGTCATATAAGAGACATCTAGCTTTCTCTACGATACTGCGATTAGACCGTTCTGGAATTGAATTTTGTTCTGGTGTGTAGCTATTTGTGGTCTGATGTATGATGCCCGCATTCTTGAGATAAGTTCCAAACTCACGGTTGCAGTACTCCAAACCTTGATCCGTGTGAAATATCTTAATTTTCTTGCCTTGCTGGTTCTCTACTAGTACTTTAAATTCCTTGAATTTGCTAAAAGCTTCACTTTTTTGCTTCAGAAAATATATAAAAGTCATTCTACTGTAGTCATCGATAAATAGCATAAAATACCTACTGCCATTTAAAATTTATTTATTTATTAATTTTAATATAATTTAAAGTGATAAAAAAAAATGTAATTTGTAATTTTAGGATAGGTTTTAATACTCATTTATATTTTTTCTTGCTGTGCATACATGTTTTGGACGGCATTCTTATTTTAAACCTGTAACTTGTAGCTGCTATAATAATGTATTGAATGTTGTCTGTTTTGTGTGCCTTATGAATAAAATAAAAAATAAAAAGAATTAACCTCCATGGGTCCACACAGGTCACTATGTATTCTATGACAAGCCTCTGTGCTTCTGGTACCAACATGTGTAAAAGGTAACCTTGTTTGCTTTCCTTCACAACAGGTTTCACATTGTGCCTTGGTTATGTCTAAAGATCCTTCATAAGACACACCATCAACAATGCCGTTTTTCATTTTATTTAAATCTTGGCTGTTAATATGAGCCAAACGTTTGTGCCAAAGCTCTCCAGTAACTGCTGGTGCTGCCAACAAACAACTCTGTTTCTGAAGTCGCAACTTGTAAACACCGTTAATCAAATCGGCTATAGCAACTAACTCGTCGTTTCTGTTACTAATGTAACAATGTTTCTCATCAAAATTAATTCTGTTGCCATTTTTGATAAGCTCGCTCACTGATAACAAGTTTGTTGTCAAACTAGGCACGCATAGCACATCCTTCACTGTTATTTGACATTTCAAATCGGAAACAATTTCCACGTCTCCAGAACAAACAACAGGCACTGTTTCTTCATTTGCAACAATGATTTCTGGTAAACAAGGCGTAAAGTTTGCATTTTTCACCCAGTCTTTGTTCACCACTAAATGCGCGCTCGCGCCGGAGTCCACGTAAAAATCTTCCTTACTGAACTTCCCGCTAAGGAAAACAACACTAAATACGCATTTACTAGCGTTCTTCTTCAACATAGGACACTGATTTCGATAATGTCCGCTGGACTTACATTTGTAGCAAATCACTTCTTTTGTTGTTGTATCTGTCACTGTCTTCTTATTTGACATTGACAAGCCGCCACTCCCGCCATAGTTCTTTGGCTTAGTGTTGCCAGAGTGAAATTTGCTTCTCGCTACGAATGCCGCACTGCTGCCAACCTCAGAATCTTTCGTTACTTCCATGTCAAGTAACTTTGACTTGATGACATCTGCAGTTATCGAAATACCCGAATGTTCGATTGCCATAATCATGGGTGAATAACGGTCGGACAAACCAGCTAATAGTAATGATCCTACCCACTCATCGGTGATTGTAAATCCTGTGCCGTTTAACCTTTGAGCTGTTTCGACCATTTGTGTGACATAGGTAGACATCGAGTCACAGTTTTCAAGTCTGATATTTATCAAATGTCGAAGCAAGGTTATTTTTCTTGAGAAACCAGAGTCGTCAAACATGGTCTTCAATTTAGTCCATAATTCCGCTGAGCTCTGTGTGTTCTTGATATGCACGTACAATCCAGGATCAATAGTTAAAATTAACTTTGCCTTCGTTTTTGCGTCTTCAACTGGTTTAACTTCGAAGGTTTTTGACGGCTTGATGTAACCTTCCATCCCTTCTAGCACCAACAAGTTCTCAGCCGCAAAACTCCACTCATCGTAATTGTCCCTGCCTTTCAACTTAGGCACACTGGCAATATAGTTCGTAGTCATGTTACCGCGAATAAACTTTCACTTTTTATCTATTTTACACTAAAATAACTGATAAAAACTAGGAAACGCCCATAACCTAATAAAACACCGTGAATATTCGCAACAGACTGATTTATTTGACAAGTAACGGTACTCAATAAGTTTTATACATTGGGAGCATAGATGGCGCTAGCAGTAACGAATCAACTATAATTAACATTTTGATATACATACCAATAAAAGTATGTATTTGTATATTATATATATCGTTGTCGGAGTACCCACAATACAAGCTCAAGAAGAGCTTACCGTGGGGCTCAGTCAGTCTGTGTAAAAATAATGACATAATATTTATTATTTGTTCAAAAATATTATGTTTAAGCCTCATATAAATAAATAAAATAAATAATAATTATGTTTAAGACACTAAAATGTATGTAGTAACGTTTCACATTAGAGGTCACCAATTAGTTCCTGTAGGCAGGATAATAAATCGCACTTGCATGAAATAGGTCGGCGGTCCGGTTCTGCCAGTTGGCGACAAGGCAGACCCCTGCATTACACCATAAAACATCTTTATACTACAAAACGTCCTTTAAAACCCGCTTTTTTTTTTTTTTTTAGTTTATTCAAGGTTTACCAACAATTATTTACACCAATGCTTTACATAAACTTACATGCGCAATATTCTAGAAAAGTGTAATAATCACTTACAGGCAAACTCCACATGCAAATACCTCATGTAATTTTGAAAGTAATAACGAGGGTAGGTAACAATTAAGGCTTACATAATACTGCTGAAAGTCATATAGAACATACTTCGACTTTAGGGCAAAATCTTAAATATACAGGAGAAGAAAAAATAGAATAAAAATGTTATATCTAGAGTGCATTGCTAACAACTGTAGTTACTTGAAAACGGTCAGTTTTTTAATTGACCTGCGTAATTTACTAGGTGGGTCAGAGTGTATATCAAAAACATCACTGAGTTCATTGGCAATTTGACAAAATTTGCTCATTGGCGAATTCCTACCCAGCACAGAACTCCTGGCTGGTGGGCACAGTGGTGTTATAGGATTGCGTGGGATTCTAGATGGGGCTCGAAATCGAAGGAGACCTAATAACTGAGGGCAATCTATCTTGTGTTGTAGAATTTTATATAGAAAGAATGCGTCTAGAATTCGTCTACGAGTCTGAAGAGAATCCATTCCAAAATACCGCAATTTCCGTATGTACGATGTTCTTCTGCTGGCAACTCCGCGACGCGCTCATGGAATGCCAAATGTCGAACAAAGCGTTTTTGCACTCGTTCTAGTCTCAGAGAGTGAGATGCATAGTGAGGTCGCCAGACAACACTGCAATATTCCAATATACTCCGCACCAGGCTGTTATATAACAAAAGTTTAGTTTTACTACACTTAAAAGGTTTACAAGTTCTTAAAATAAAACCTAACATTTTTGATGCTCTTTTAACGGTATTCTCCAGATGCGGTAGAAAAGTAAGTTTTTTGTCGAACAATACACCTAAATCTCGAATGCAATCAACTTCATCTAGTTTGTGGTTATTTATGAAATAGGTGGACGACACTACGCTTAGTCGGCGGGTGAACTTTATGTGGACACATTTTTTAGTATTTAAGTGCATACGATTTTGCTCACACCACTTACTCAGCCTGTTGATATCCTCCTGGAGTAAGGTGGAGTCTATAGGTAAAGAAATTGTACGAGCTAGCTTCAGATCATCTGCGTATATAAATACATTGGAATGTTGGAAGCATTCAGTTATGTCATTTATAAACATATTAAATAATAGGGGACCCAAATGTGAACCTTGCGGGACACCAGAAGTGATGAGATGGGAATCTGATTGATAACCGTTTACTACCACATAGAACTGTCTGTCACTTAAGTAAGAGCTTAACCAATTCAGCAAAGATCCAGATATTCCATACATGAGTAATTTTTGAATTAAAATCGAGTGGGGGACTTTATCGAATGCTTTGCTAAAGTCAGTGTATATTACGTCCGTTTGTTTACCACAATCAATAGCTTCTGTTAAGAACTCTGTGAAAGTTACCAAATTGGTGCTCGTTGACCTAGAACTAACGAAACCATGCTGGTGATCGGACAGGTAAAGTTTAAAATGGTTTTGAATGTAAGGGCAGACTAACGACTCGAAAATTTTTGCAAATGCTGGAAGGATAGAGATTGGTCGGTAGTTAGACACTAGCTTATCATTCTCGGATTTGAAAACGGGAACCACCTTAGCCGATCTCCACTCTTTGGGGAATACTCCCGTTGCTAAGGATCTATTAAATATCAGCCACAGAGGATAAACGAGTTCTGACGCACAGGAAGATATGAACACAGGCGGAACACCATCTGATCCAGCTCCTTTCTTATTATCTAGTGTTTTGAGCTTTTTCAATAAGATAGTGCGATCGATTTTGGGAGCTGTTAAGCACTGAGTATTGTTCTTAAGTGATGGTGAGAAAATTGAGCTGTTCATGTTAATTTTAGGATCTACATCAGAAGTGTATACCGAGGAGAAATACGCCGCAAACATATTACAGATTTCAGAGCCATTTGATGTTACGGAAGAACCGTCAGATAAGGATGCAGGATAGACACTCGACCCTCCCCGCTTTGTTTTGACATGTGTCCAGAAATGTTTGGGATGAGCAGCTATTTCCCTTTCCACTTTGGTGATATAATCATTGTAACGGGATACAGCTAGTTTCTCACACCGTTTGCTAATCAATTGCAACTCAATAGCGTCACGAGGATTTCCATATTTCTTATAGCGACACCGAATTCTATTTTTTATGTTTATGCTTTACGAGCATTATGTTCAAAAATATTTTTTTCATCTCCAAAACTGGCCTTGTTTATAAACTTCACCTCACCATTTGGATTTTGCTCCCCATTTTATTACCGACCAGCTAAAAAGCCAACAGTAACTTCCAAATTATTTTTCTTCGGCTACCCTGTTCCCCGATCTAAACTTTTAAGCGTTTTACCTTCTTTCCCTGAACTGTGAACTCAAATATTTCTGGAAACTTCCAACCCTATTATTTTCCTAACGAGACCGAAAGTGGTCGCACTTTGTAAACTCTTGGAATCCAATTAGATATGTACGCGGACAATAAAATTTGAAGTGTGAGGGAAGTACGACAGAATGGAGAAGGGAAATAAATTGAGGTTTTCTCGAGGGATTTAGAGAAGTTTCTAAGAAAACCCCTTTTCTTTAAAATCGTATGCATGTACAGTCACCATCAGATCTATCGGAGCGCCCGAGGTGCTCACAAATATATAAACACGCCTCTATTGCCATGACGTTATAGAGGCGTGTTCAGATATTTGTGCGTACCTCGGGCGCTCTTATATATCTGATGGTGACTGTACGTATATACCTGTCTGTTTTTACCTGACAACAAGTTTTTTTGGCAACTACTTCCGACCGTGTGAGAATACAGCTAAAATTGAATAAATGAAGCATTTATTCTTGTTTTATTATGTCGTCAACGCATATTAGAAAATAACTCTTCTAATATTATTTAATGGACTGAATGATAAATGGACTTAATGATAAATTATATTTTTGTAATTTTATGATGAATATATGATATTGTATATAAATGTAAATAGACTTAGTTTTAGCTTTATTTTTGCATGCCGATGGTGTTGGCGAGATATGCTGTACCTTTATATGTAATGACTGTAACATCTGATTGTAACCATGTCTCTAGCGAAATAAAATATTTCATTTCATTAATAATTGACTGGACAGCGTCATTCAATAGTTAGTATCTGTTGCCTACGATTTAATTAGTATTTATTTTCTGAAGCAAATTTGATTCTTAGTATAGATGAGGGGGAAAAAAAATGAAATATTTATTTTTAAAGTAGGCATATTATAATAGTAGTCTAGTTTTGGTAGTGTCGGCTCTGCGTTGATGAATCAGTCAGTCAGTCAGAAGGTCAGAACACTTGCATGTATGTATGTCTATAGATGCCTTATCTAAAACTATACAGATAAACTATTACAATATACCAATTTAAAACAAAGAGAAAGTTTTGAACTGTACCACTACCTATTTTCAATTTAAACAGTTTGTTTTTGCTCAGATTTCGTAAATTTATAATCATCTTTCAAACAGCTATGCAAATAGGCTACGAAGCATTCTAAATTACTAAAATCTATCTTCACTTTTCCAAGAAACTTGAAATCTAAGCTGACAAGAAGACATGGACGTCAAGATTAGACAAAACAAAAACAAGCTTTGTTTTGGTGAACAAAGCACCGATATCGAGTTTCAACAACTAAATTGGTATAATATGGCTTTATTTATGCCGCAGACTACAGACTAGAGACACCGCATTATAAATAAATAAAATAAATAATAATAATAAATAAATATTATAGGACATTCTTACACTGATTGACTGAACCCCACGGTAAGCTCAAGAAGGTTTGTATTGTGGGTACTCAGACAACGATATATATAATATACAAATACTTATACATAGAAAACGTCCATGACTCAGGAACAAATATCTGTGCTCATCACACAAATAAATGCCCTTACCGGGATTCGAACCCAGGACCGAAAACCGACCACCGACGACGACCGACCGCATTATGAAGCTTTTATAAAGGGCCAGTGTGGTCAACAGATATAATATTTTTCACCACCCCAACTGGTAAAGGCTCTCTTTGCTATTCAAAAACAGCAAAATTGCATTTTATCCACAAGAGTGCAAAGTAATTTCATACAAATTTTAACTTGATGTTTTAAGCTGGCTGGTAGAATTTACCTATAAATGATGATTTTCAATCATAAATATTGGATAAATTAATGGATTTTATTTAGTTTAATTTTTTATAGTCAGTATTTTGTTGGTGTTGGTGTGGTGAAAAATTTTGTGTTTCAGTCTGTGGCAAAGTTTGTTTAACCTACGTGCCTTGAAACCCTCGCAAGATTCCACATTTTGAATCGCGATTAAATATTGGAATCTTTCGCTTGCTCGGTTGTCAATATTGGCACGTGCGGTTAAACAACAACTTTGCCCCCTTAGAAAACAAATAAATAATGTACCTAGGTATAATCTGAGCAGCGCAAATGAGTATCATCGTACAACATTACATAGTCTACATGCAGAACCAGCCCAGGTTTAATACAAAAACTCATTTTTTAACCCCCGACGCAAAAAAGACGGGGTGTTATAAGTTTGACGTGTCTGTCTGTCTATGTGTCTGTTTGACTGTCTGACTATGTGTGTATCTGTCTGTGGCATAGTAGCTCCCAAACTAATAAACCGATTTTGATATTGTTTTCTTTTTGTTTGAAAGCTGAATTAGCCGGGAGTGGTCTTAGCCTAATTTAATTCTGTGGTGAGGTTATTATAAAAAAATATTCCAAAATTAAATGATTGCTGGTCGCAAACGTTGATACAACTGGTTCAAGTTACATTCCTAATTTCTTATACTACAATACTTAGGAAAAACATAATGTGTGGTGACTTTGAGTTAGCTTAAATGCTCCGTCTAGTAGTTGAGGTCTGTGGTTTAGACAAATAATTTATCTAAGAGCTTTTTTGGACCGTTTTTGTCCTTAACCGCTACTTTGTGACTAACAACTGATGAATGGTAGCTACGATTTATTGAAAGAATGGATGATTTTTTTCAATTGCTTTATACATGGTTTTATTTAAACGCAATTAGATCGGTTATGAACAGAGTATGTGTATAATACTTACTTTTAGAAATTAATGGTATCGCATCTTCTAATTATTCCATAGAAATTACCTGTAAAAAAGGAAAGCAACATGTTATACATACACACAATCACGCCTGTATTCCATAAAGGGGTAGGCAGAGCACATGAACTACTTAAGTTTCAGTGCCACTCTTGGCAAAAAGAGTTTGAAAGAAATCCGAATGCAAATTGTTATTTCCGTCAAAAATTATTTCAAATAAAATGGCTTTAGTTTTTCAGAAATTTTAAACAAAATGTTAACTGATATTTTCCTGTAGGTTTTAAAACCGAACCTAACCAACCAATAAAGTCTTAATTTTCAAAGTCAGATGAATCTTGGAATTAGACGACAATGCAAAATCCCAAGCTAATAGAATCCAATAAGAAGAAGTGATCAAGGTCAAAACAACA
Source organism: Leguminivora glycinivorella (assembly GCF_023078275.1). Lineage (NCBI taxonomy): Eukaryota > Metazoa > Arthropoda > Insecta > Lepidoptera > Tortricidae > Leguminivora > Leguminivora glycinivorella. The sequence goes on from NW_025952826.1 coordinate 81,366, forward strand.
ACACACACAACAACACACAACACACACAGAAAGCCCAAGAGCCCAAAATATGTATCACGACTTCATTGCTTGTACCATAAGGTCGTGGATACGTATTTTTGGCACTTACAATACAATACAATACAAATACTCTTTATTGCACACCTTGATAAAAAACAATACAAAAAAAAGTAGCAATTTGTTAGCATCTAATTTGATCACTGTCCCATGTTGGGCGCCAAAAGTTAAACCCCTTATAAAAATTTACTGAATTGATTAGTTAAAAACTGTTTTGTGCCTTTCTCATAAAAACATAAGTCAACATGACAGAAAGGGACGAAACACTAACTAATTAGTTCAGTAACATATTTATGAAGAAGAAGGAAATATTCTAAATTAAGAGTATCCACAACAAAAGCTTTCTTGAGCTTCTCGTGGGACGCACTCAATCTGTGTGAAAATGCCCTAATCTTTCATATTTAAGGCAGGTACGCCTCTTTAAGTGCAGTTCATTTGATATTCTGGCCTACTTTGACATTTCACTTCGTCAAATTTATTAGGAGGAAAACGTTTTATTCATTTTAACTAAACGCCCACTTAGTAGATTAAAAGGAAGCTCATTAATACGTAAGTACGCTGTCAAATTAATATGGTTCATAAGTCCTCATAAATTGTTAGAATAGAGATACGTATTAATAAAGACTGGTTAAAGTCATGTAGGTATGTATAATAAATCAAGTTTAGTGTTCCTTAGCGGAAATCCATGATGATCAAAATCTAGAAAGTTGCTTTTCTAATAAGCAATAGATTTTAATTTCACGTATGTATATTGAGATTTAAAAAAGTGGTACCTGAAAAAGCTATGTACACGCCGTGAGTACGATAGATACACCGTGTTTTTTTTTGTTTTTCGTTAAATTCGACACGTAACTTGGTTCATTATCAGGAACCACTCTGTATATCACTTTTAGTTAAATTCGCAAAATAACATTTTCCCCTCACTAGCTCGGAAACACGTGTTTTGTCCTTTAATACCAGCGGGTAAAAACGCATTTTATCCACTAGTGGGTAAAGTAATTTGACCTTGAATAAAGTCAAATTAACTGCTTTGAAATTGATAAGAGTAGGTGAAGGTAGTAATAAAGATGATTTACCACCTGTGGAACTACTGGAAGCAGTGATAAACGCATTTTTTGCGTTGTAGTTTCCTCGCTATAGTGAGAGGAAAAGTTTTGTGTTACACTCGGGTGCAAATGTATTTTACTTCTCGTGTGTTAAAAAACTCGCAAATTCAGGATTCTATTCTCGAACCACTCGCTTCGCTCGTGGTTCAACTATAGAATCCTTTCACTTGCTCGTTTTTCAATTCCACACTCGGCGTTAAAATACAACTTTGCCCCCTTGTATATAACAAATAACTATTTTCATCATTTTCATACATAATAAATTGAGACCCTTAAGAATAACATTTAAGTTAGTGTCAAGGGATTGACGGCACATGTCGAAACAAATAACATTAGGAATTGGTAAAGGCTGTCACACACGTGTTCAATAATTATGTTTATTTTTTTAATAGTCGATAACCGTAAGAGCTAAGACGCTAGTTTCTGAAAGAAATTAATTGTATTTGATCTCAAGAACCTTCCCTTAAAGTTAACGGAATTAAATAAAAACAGGGTGTATACATTGGTAAAAAATATCTTCTTCAAAGAATTATCTTGGACGGAAACATTAACCCCCTTATTCATAAACGTACTCTAAAGTTGTCAAGCCGATACAGTTCGTTTGTCCCTTTCCGACGTATTGGTGTGATAGAAAGGGACAAACGAACTTTATCGGCTTGATCGAGTGTCTTTAACCCAGAATGAAAAACCAAAATTCAAGTCGTACTTACCACCTTCGTAGTTGTTGAACCCGATATACTTACGGTGTTTGTTCATATTTAAATATGTATAATACTAGCTTTTGCCTGCGGTTTCGCTCACTTTAAATTCCAAAATTGCGGATACAAAATTTAACCCCCCATTTATAGGGAAATCGGGGGTTTGAAAGAAACAAAAAGGACCCTATGTCGTCGCTCCGTTTTGCCGTGAAAGACGAACAAACAGACTCACAGTTTCCTATTTATAGTATTAGTATGGATTATCATCATGCTAAAATATCCGTGGCAATCGTCGACTCCAGACGCCGACAGAAATGCAGTCAGGCTCTGTCGCGCCAACACGCAAGAGCGGTAAAGATAGCTACGAAACAGATATTATCGTCAGCGTTTGTGCATTTGGCCACAGCACAGATACTACAGAAGACACTGACAAGTACAGAAGGCTCACTCCTTTGATTCTAAATTCTTACCAGGGGCGGTTCACTCCGCGATTCTGTCGCCGCGCTACAAGTTACAGGCGGCCGCGAGTTCGCGGCCTAATCAGGGGTAGCGCGCGTTCTCACGGAACGCACGTTCGCACTTTCTAATGTTACTTTACGTCGCGAGTTTTTTTTAAGGTTCATATGCGATGTCCATGTGTGGAATGGCTAATAATGCTTAGTTAAATAGATATCTTACACAGATCAGACAGATAGGACATTTTTACACAGATCTACTATTGATTAAGTCCCCCGAAAAGATTCAATAAGGCTTGTGATGTTGGAACTTAAACAAATCCGATTGCTTTGTAGCAAGCAATAACCCAAAATAATTCTACAAGTTTACCCTTAACATGAACAACTCGTAACTCAAACTGTTTATTCATCACTTATGAGATTTTCGCACTCAGCGCGCTTGTGCAAATATTTAATGAGATGAGATTGTTGACTTTTATGTTACAACATTTTAAGAGGATTTAAAGTGAGAAGAGTAATAAGGGGATTAGAAATAAATATGTCTTTAGAAATGTTTTGCCAAGAAACTTATGAAATCCTTTTAAAATCCCTGTTTTTAACCCCCGACGCAAAAACGACGGGGTGTTATAACTTTGACGTGTCTGTCTGTCTGTGGCATCATAGCTTCCGAACGGATGAACCGATTTAGATTTAAAATTGTTTGTCTGAAAGTTGAGTTAGTCTGGAGTGTTCTTAGCCATGTTTCATGAAAATCGGTCTACGTACTATGCCGCGGTCGGGGACTTTTTCAAAATTTTATTTTTTTACCTAAACGCCTTAACTATTTACAATACTGCAGCTCTATCTTGTATCTTGACGAATAGGATGACCCTTTCGCTAATATTTTATATTTTTATGTCATATCTTGTCAGGAGGACTTGCGGCAAATACACTTGGAGACGCTTCTTATTATTATTATTTATTTATTCATTATTTATTAGTAAAACACGTTTACATGACATTACAGTGCGTCACGAAACTTAGACTGACATAACAAAAAAGAGAAGAGAAAAAAAAAAGATCAATTTTAACAACAAAAATAAAATTAACACTTTCGAAACTGGGCTCTACGCGGCGCTACGACATTTTCGCTACATACGGGGAAACCCATGTAATCGGCTACGCTTCTACGAGCGGTGTGCCCGACAGTCGGGTTCTTGGTAGCGAAAGTGTTAAACAACTAATTTGGGCGATGACGTCACAGCGTGGCTCCATTGCGTCGTTGCTTATGTCAAGACGTAGGGATTGTAGGGAATTTCAATGTCGACCAACTTGAAAAGTAAAAAAAAATGTTTATAGGGTGAATCCACATAAAAGTAATGTGAGTCACGACTTTATTGCCTGTTTATTTGAACTACAGCTGCAAATTAAAGGATCTACGCATGTATTGGGAAAGTAACACTTATTTAAAGATAGATTATCACTTGAACTTGCGTAGTGAATAAATGGAACATGCCATAAAATCGTGACTCATAAACTGAAATACAAATTAAATTATTTTCTATGAGGTAAATTTAAGGTAAACGTCCCAATGAATGACACTATTAGGAGGGATTTAAGACATTTTCTCTGAAAGCTACTTATATGTCATCCATACAGACCACTGGTGTATGCAGATTTAAGATTTTGTTCTAAGAAACGTGACTCATGTTTCTCTTGCCGCGGATTGCCCCTGTAGAATAACAGGTAGCTGTATTTAATAAAATTGTTCAAACATCAAGTTAATCAGTATTCATTAATTGAGTAAAGTACTTAAGTATCAAATAAAATTACTTAATAAAAACATTGCACCTAACTACATTCATAAACAAAAACATAATGAAGCAGTCTAAGATTTAGTTATTTGCGACTTGACGAAAAAATAAAACACATTAGATGAACTATGTTTTACTTTTTACATTTGACCGGTAAAAACTTTCCAACGGGCAGCCTAATTGTGAAAGTTTTTCACTGAAAGTTTCGTAATTAAGCTCCAACGCAGCTTTTGATACCAATTTTCTTTTTTGCAAAAGAAAAACCAGAATTAGATCTTTCATTTTTATTACCGAATAAACTCTAAGTTTAAGGCCTGGGTGCACGCTTGATATGAGGTGGAGGAGCAAGGTACGAAATATTGTAAAGAAATATTTGTTTAAGATAAGGCAGTCTAACGACGCCAATTAATTGAATACCCCTCAAATAAATATGTAAAAAATATGTAATCATTAGTATAATTACTTAGCCATAAAAGATAGGACTCCTTAACTCAAAAAAATCTTTATTAGTTAAGATTAGTAGTTAAGAAAAAACATGTTATTTGTAATTATTTATAGAAATAAACAGTTTAATTTTTTTTTAAGGTCATGTAATTGAAGCTCATACAAGTGTCCTGAGTCGGCGCTGCATAGGGTGGACGCACTCGCTACCCGCCCCGCCGAACGCTCCGCTCCAAGCGTCCACTCAAGCCGTAAACTAAGAGTATGCAGCTAGCTCTTTCAGAAAAAGCAAACTTTCATTTGCTGTTAAACAAATTCATAAGTTCTTTCGACTCCATGAAATATTTGTAAGAGAAATTTTTCCAGAACTGTAAGTTCAACTTGGTAGAAGTTTTTCCTTTGGAAATTTATGTCGAACTTGTATTTTTCTTTAAAAAGCAGTTCACGGTTTAAGAGCATTTCTATTCAATTTAAGACTGCATATTTTTATAACTAGCGGATAAATTAATTTACTAACGGAATAGCTGGATTTCTTCATTGCATTGCATGTGTCTTAGATATTATAATTTTTAGTATAGATGGTGTTTTTTTTACGCACCAGTGCGAGAAGTGGTTCATTATATGCCAGGTCGAAACTTCGGAGACTCATTTGTACTGAAAAACGTCGTACGATATATACGAAAAACTCGTGTCGATTTAAAACACTCCCTTCGGTCGTGTTTTAATTTATCGCCACTCGTTTCGAACTTCCTTTTCGCATTTTTTACACACTTGTATCGTAATGTACTATTTCAGTACAGATGGTGTTTTTTGCACGCACTAGTGCGCCTACGCAAAGTGGATCATTTCAGTGGTGCGTGTGTCTGTGTTGCCTCTATAGGCATGTTCAGAAATTTGTGAGCACCTTGGCTTCTCAGATATATCCGATAGAGACGGTACTAGATGGATAAGAAAGAAATAATTAATAAAAATATATTTTTCCTTTTATTTCATACCTTCCAGCACTGAACGATAAATTATTAGAAAGCTTTCAGCGTATCTTATGTAATAATTAAAGGCAATTTCCTACAATTTCTATTTTTATGATTCAAAGTAATCTATTTTCACATCTGAGGGTAAAAAATGTCGATATTCATTTATATTGAAGGAGATTTTGTTTTCGTGGAACGTTTTCGATAAGTATTTTTTATTTGATGTCAGCAATATCAGTACCGCTATCTTGAAAAGAAGAATAATACGTATTGATTGGACACTATATAAATAACCAGGAGTTCCGAACTTAATTTTATCACAGTGGCATCAAAATTTAAAAATATATTATAGGACATTCTTACACACATTGACTGTCCCCTGTAAGCTCAAAAATTCATGTGCTGTGGGCACTCAGTCAATGACATATAGGTACCTACAATATACAAAAACTTATATACATAGAAAACATCCATGATTCTGGAACACATATTTTGTGCTCATCACACAAATAAATGACCTTACCGGGATTCGAACCCGGGACCGTGGCTTAGCAGGCAGGGTCTCGCTAGGCCAGGCCAGTCATCGTATTTAAAACAATAAAATACCTGTTAAAGTTAAAGGAAAATGTTAACGAAAGTGACAAGTTTTGTTATTATTTTGACATCGAACTGGCTAAAATGGGTTTAAAGGCAGTACACTAGACAAGACTGACGGTAAGGCATAAAAAGCAAAAAAAAAATTTAGCACGGACTTATATTTAAAATTCAAATGCAAAATCCATTAAAAAAATTCTCAATTTATGAATCCTGCCGCCCATAAATATCCGGAACGTTTTTCTTTCCACTTCAAATGAAACAGGAAAAAGCGATTCGGCCATTTTTGTTGTGACATTTCACCGAGCCGTTCCACGAACGGATGCACGGCTGACTCGGTTCGATTGCCTTTCGAATTCACAATTGAAATTCTGCTACTGGGTACGTAGCCAAATGCATACACGATAACGATAATATCGTTTTCGTGGCTTGATAGAGCCAGACTGCGTTTTGATTGGCGTCTAGCATCAGTGATTGTCGTTTTGGCTAGGCCGGCTGATCAAAAGCGATTACGTCTAAAAACTGTTGGATGGCAAAACTTCCGCTCCGGGATGCAATTTTGCAATTTTTTATATTGCCCCACGTTGGGCGCCAAAAAATCGAAAGTTATTTTATGTCGAAAAAAGTATTTTTACGTATTTCTACTGAATTAATTCTAGAAACTCCATAATCTTTAAATGAAAATCAATTCAAAAACTACGACGGCCGGTCTAGCCTGGTGCGATGTTTCCTATATATATTAAGTATTTTTATAAAATACTAGCTTTTGCTCGCGGCTTCGCTCGCGTTAGAAAGGGCCAAAGAGAAGCCTATGTCACTCTCCATCCCTTCAAGTATCTCCACTTAAAAAATCACGTCAATTCGTCGCTTCGTTTTGCCGTGAAAGACGGACAAACAAACAGACACACACACTTTCCAATTTATAATATTAGTATGGATATATCGTAATAATCTAGAAGTACCCACAACACAATCGACTGTGAGCTTACTATTGAACTCGGTCGATTTGTGTAAGAATGTCCAATATAATATTTATTGGACCAGAGCTCAGACCTTCAGTGTGGAACTCAATAAAAATACCACTATCCCACGTTGGGTGCCAAAACCGTAATTACGATTAACTAAACTGTCACTGTTACTACCACGGTGCTTACCAGCCGGCTGATCGTATTCTTATTTATCAAAAACGTGGTATAAAAACTATTCACTCAATAGTTTACCTACAGACTTAATTACGTATAAATCATTGTTAGCAACGTTGATAGACTGCAGCATTAAGGTCCGCGAGTGCAGCGCAGTCAAGCTATTAAATATGGATGCGGACAAACTGCCAAAAATATGCATTCACAATCTTAACGTGTAAGCGGTAAAGTCGTGTGTACATAATTTTGCCACGTTGTCCGCATCTATATTTAATCCGTTGGCAGTACAATGGGAGACAATGGGCTTTGTGGGAAGCTGTATAAATGTAACGGTAGGAAAGCTGGACGCACGGCCGGTTACCATCGTTACTTGTTGGATATTCCGCGAATTCGCACGAATCGCTTTGCTTCTTATTTTCTTATGCGCACCGCCAAGGAGTGGAATTCCTTGCCGGCGGCTATATTTCCGAGCTCATATAACCAGGCAACTTTCAAATCAAGAGTGAATAGGCATCTTCTGGGTGAGCTCACTCCATCGTAGGCCACGTCGTTGCCCTTGGCTAGTCTGTGGCCAAGAGTAAGCGCATTTATAAAAAAATATATAGTGACTTGCGGATGAGATACTGTTTTGATAGGCATACAGTACATTTAAACTGACCAAATATTGTAAAAAATACTAAGGATAAAACTAAAATGAAGGTCAAAAAACCGACGATGAATGGCAAAACCTTATAGGCTCCGGACAGCTATTAAATGCTTACCTTCATTTTTAGAGGTTTATTTACCTTAAGTACGTTTTCACATTATCCAATCCAATATCGGATATAAAACCGATATCCCATGCATTGAAGTCGCCATAATTATTTGATGTTTGCCTTTAAAATCCTTGCGACATCCGATATCGGATCGGATAATGTGAAAACGCAGTTAGGGTCGCTCCTTGGATATGGATATTAAGTTATCTATTTGGATAGATCGTAAAATGGAATATTTTTTTGGACTTTTTAATTAATATAAATAGGGTTTCTGGCACCCAACGTGGGACGTGTCATTTTTTTGGTGTTATAATAAGCAATAGATATTTTTATGGGAGATTATTATGCAGATTGAATGAGTCCAGCGGTAAGCTCAAAATGGAATGTGTTGTGGGTATTTAGACAACGATATACATATATATTATATATACATATTTACATAGGAAACATACATGACTCAGGAACAAAATATATGTGAAGTAAATTTTGTGAACCCCTTTATTTATTGCTAACATTAGCGACCAAAATACGTATTCTAGACAGTATTTAGAATACGTATCTGGACATAAAATAATTATCAAACTTTTGGCGCCCACCGTGGGGCCATGAAAAAGAATTGCAAAATTTCATTCCGGAGCGGAGGTCTTGCCGTCCAACCTTAGTATTTTCTTAGAATATTTTGACATTTTCAACAACCTGTATGTCTAGCACAACAGTATCTCATCGGCGAGTCGCTATTGAAGAGATAATATTTAAGCCATGTCAGCTAACATAGTCGCGGATAGCTTCAGTGTGCTTGACGAGAGGCTCTCAGCGATAGTATCGCGAAGGGCGACTGATAAAGAAATGTGGACTGTGCTACAGGCGATGTTTTAGAAAAAAAAAAACTTTTTTTTATTTTAACTATAAAACACCCGTGAGACTTAAACATATTTACAATATATTAATCGGGTTACTCACGTTTTTAATCAAGTCGAAATAATGTTCGACATGTTTCGATCCATTTTCGAGGTTTTTTTTTCGAAGAGTATCCCCGTTTAAATTATTAGAAATATAACTTTTTTTATTATTATAAGCTGACCAGTGATTGACCTTAGTTGTACCTGATGGAAAGTGACGAAAACGCCGAAGTTGTAGCTCACTGATTCAGTAATAGCAATTCACTCTTGACTTGAAAACACCCAGATTCAACCGGGAATACAGAAGGGTCTCTTAGACTCCTTAGTAGTTCGCATTAGGAATAAAGAAGCAAACGTCGCGCTTCTTGCGAATGAAACGACCTACCGACAACCTAACTTTGTAATTTGTACTCTCATGATAACAGTGTGAAATTTAGCCCACTGTAAAAATCTATGTATTGGATTTGAAGGGTTACCGAAAAAATATTTTTAGATCAGTGCTTAAATCGTGAAATAAATTAGTTATGGAATTCGGATTTCTGTGATACTGCGAATTTATATTTAATCTTGATGTTTTATAAACATAATCTGGCAATAAAAAACAGTTATGAATAATAATTTACGGTTACGGTACGGTACAAATCGCGCGCGCTGTCTGTCAAAATAGTATACATAGATCTTCATGACTTTGATGCAAATCGAAGGTTTACTGGTAAAACCCGATAAGTTGAGCAAACTGATTTTTGAAATTCGAACTATGTGCAATTTTCACAATGTTGTTATTTCAAGGACAAATTATTACCTTAATTATTACCCTCATCTGGCAGAAGAATTTTAGTCCGAAATACACTTCGCATAACATGCTTCGCAGAAACACTTTCGGTCGAATGGTAATTTTTGCAGAAAACTTAGTTGGCATTATTACTACCACGCATAAGATACATTTGGCAGAATATTGTTTTACAGAACATTACTTTGGTCCACTTTGGTTTAGCATAATTGTATGTACCATAATAATCTTATAGCATAATATTACATTAGCAGAATTATTACTCGCCATCGGAAAAGAAAAACTGCCTCAGAGTCACCGTTAGGTACGACGACGAGCGAAGCGAGGAGGAGTGTTAGGTATCTTGCATCCCCAACACATCCAACTCGCTATCGAATAGCAAATTACAACTTTATGCCGCCTAAATATTATGCACAAATATTTTCTGCAAAAGTATTGTTCGACTAGAAGACTATTATGCTCATCAACATTATGACAACAGACGATTCGGTATTACAAAAATCTGCGAAATGATTTGTGCTAAAGCATATTCTGCGTAAGGTGTTTCTGCCAAACTTGACTTCTGCCAAGAACTATTATACGAATCAAATATATGCGTAAAAAGTTTCTGCCAGATAATAGTGAACCGGGTTTACCAGTAAACCCTCGCAATGAAACTGCGTCGAAATATCGGGAGCTTAGCCGAAAAAACAAAAAAATCTTTACAAACTATATCGCGATCAATATAAGTATAACGTCGTAATGTTAAAAGTGCCTTTTCCTTTGTTATTACAATCAGAATAGCCTCCGACCTACGAAAAAAAAAACGTGAAAAATTACACACTAAGAAGCCGCGAGAAAAATTTTAACACACCCGCCTTTTTGTTCACTTTATCTCTCGTATTCTCCACCTTATGTTTTAACCACTAAAGTCTGACTTTGACTGTTAAGTAAGTGTTCTGTAGCACAAAAGATTTATTACATTACAGCGTATCCAACTGTGAAGGAAGAGGGTATGGTTGTGAATTCGGAGTTTTTCGACAAAATTAATTTAACGGTACGGAGATTTCAAATGGATGCAAGGAAAAGGATGTCCTGGGGAAAGTTATTTGTTATGGTGTCTTTATCAAGGATGTATTTTTATTCATAGGTAGCGTTATTTTATTATAATGTATTTAGGTGTAAATAATCATGAGATTCATAGGGACCACAAGCATGAAAAAGTTGATTAAAAGTTTTGGATGTGTTACAAAAACATAGGTGATTTAAGTATGATTATGAAATGTGTTTCACAAAGAATTCTTGCGATGAAAATGAATTGTTTATACTACAATTTAACAGTAATATTTATAAAAGTCTGAATGTTTAATGTGTGAATGACGGCATTGAATATAAAAACTGCATTGTACCTGTAAAAAATATTCATTTACTACTAGACCTTAATATGTCCTACAGTTTTACCTCTCAAAATATAAATTAAGACGTAACTTATAACCTTTCTACTTATCAATTACAATGTAACACAAAACTCATATTCAATAGGTAACATTATCAGACCTAACTAATGACGTTACTAATTCAATATAAGATTAACTTTAGATTAATTGGCGCAGTCGGGTAGGATCCGAACTCAAGATCCCAGCGGAGTATCTGATTTCTCCAGATAATCTTAATCATTAAGAAAGTATTCCAACCAAGAAATAATTCTACAGTAAAAATGAACGAAAAGAAATGGAAACTGAATACTGATTGAAGATTTCAAATGTTTTCAGATTTTTATTGAATGTTACTTAATGATCGTCGCTAAGAGATTCAAGATAGAAGAAAAAATCTTAGTCAATTTTGATGCTATTATTTTCAGTTACTGTGACGTACTAATAAATAAATAAATAAATAAGGACACATCCTACATATATCAATCTAGTTTCAAACCAAGCAAAGTTTTAAGTAAATACATACTTACTTACGATATCAATGAAGACATCCATTGATGTAATATTGAAACGTAAATTTAACTTTATTATCAACGTTTTATCGTTTTATTCATAAAAACGCGTAACATTATTATTATTAAGAATTATTTGAGAAATCTGTTTTTAATCCAAGCTTTATACGATAAGCAAGACCTGTTGTTTAAATTATTTCTCGAATAAATATTTTGAAAAATTTTGTCATGTACGGTAAACAATCGTATCCAATATTATAAATGGGAAAGTGTGTGTGTCTGTTTCTTTGTCCGTTTCACGGCAAAACGGAGCGACGTATTTACGTGATTTTTCAAGTGGAGATAGTTGAAGTATTGGAGATAGGCTACTTTTAGTCTCTTTCTAAGCCCCCACTTCCTAAAGGGAGGGGGGGGGGTGGTAAGTTTGTACGGAGCATTTTCGAATTTAACGCGAGTGAAGCCGCGGGAAAAAGCTAGTAGCGCTATAAGGCTAAAATAAAACTTTCCAAGTACTTAGTTAATTTAGGTGTATGCGTAAGTTATTACTTTCATTCTAAGAACAAAATATAAGGCTATTATTTCCGAAAATAAGTTTCTCAATAAAACACAAATACATCCACATCCAGTCCACAATCGATGTATTTTGTGACACGATCGGGTAAATATTGTCACTTCATACCAAACTAGTCATTTATAAGCGATACGTCTAAAACACGCTTTACCCTTGACATTACTGATATATATATATATTATAAATATTCGACCCGGATCCACCGGACCGGATCTGCCTGCCTGGCTCAGTCGGTTGTGACCCTGCCTGCTACGCTGCGGTCCCGGTAAGGGCATTTATTTGTGTGATGAACACAGATATTTGTTCCTGAGTCATGGAAGTTTTCTATATATAATAAGTATAGTGTATTTATCTATTTAAGTATGTATATCGTCGCTTAGCACCCATAGTACAAGCTTCGCTTAGTTTGGGGCTAAGTCGATCTGTGTAAGGTGTCCCCAATATTTATTTATTTATTATATTTATTTATTTATTATGCCTGTGTGGTGACGGGTTAAGAATTTCACCACCCCCTTTCTTCCCGTGGGTGTCGTAGAAGGCGACTATGGGATATGGGTTAAATTGTGGCTTAGGCGAGAGGCTGGCAACCTGTCACTGCAATGTCACAGTTTCGTTTTCTTTCAAGTTTCAACCCCTTATTTGCCAAGAGTGGCACTGAATCTTTAGTAGTTTCATGTGTTCTGCCCACCCCTTTATGGGATACAGGCGTGATTGTATGTATGTATATTCACAGGTTGAGACACGTTGTATGCAGTTTGTCTCCGACCTTGGCGTTAAAATGTCAGCATCGATTTCACTCCTAAAGTGGGCCGGCGTTTGTTCCGCTTGTACTTTCATTTAATTTGTCGATTTTTAACCAGTATAAAAACCTCTTAGTAGCCTCTTAGTAGGTCAGCTGTTAACCCTTTACCGCATATGTTCCATATTTGGCCGTTATAAATTCTACTCTACTGACAGCTGTTACAGTTCAAATTTGAACAAATATTGCATACATCACATGCGGTAAAAGGTTAACGCATACAATAGTCTTAGTTTTTGACATTTCCGAATACTTAAATGACATTTCCAGTTCTCCAGCCGAAAAGCGTCAAATTTCAAGCCGCTGCACTAAAGAGTTAACACTCCCGGCTCTGCCGAACAGGTCAGAACATATTTATCCTAAAAAATTGTAGTAATAAGACAGGACATGTTGGTTAGTACTTAATTAAATAATTTACATACAAACATACATACAATCACGCCTGTTTCCCAGAGGGGTAAGCAGAGATCACGGATTTCCATTTACTACGATCCTGACAAACCACTTTCGCTTCACACACTTTCATAACGTTTCTCATACACGCTCGTCGGTTTCGAGTACTTCTGACCTGGCCTTTTTGCAATATTTCCCCGATTTGATCAAGAAAACTTCGCCTAGGTATTCCACTTCCAACTGACCCTTCCACTCTTTTTTCGTATACTTTCTTCGTTAATCTCCTCTCATCCATCCTCTCTACATGCTCAAACCACCTTAACATACCCATCTCAATCTTTGTCAAATAAAAAAAAAAAAAAAAAATTAAATAATTTATTTAAATATTGTGATATTTTTTTTAGTTCATATAATCGTAAGAGGAATCGAAAACAAAGGCAACACATAAAGGCACATAAAGGCAACACTAAAACGAATATACTTTCAAAACATGCTTACCTACTATAATAATTTGCGACGAATTATTTTAGGTAACAAACAAGGACATTTTCTCAGTGATACCTAGTAATCTGTGTGTTTACTCCTCTGCCGACTTCTCCATGAATAAAACATTTCTGTACACAAAGCCTTCCATGAGGTGGTTTACAAGCAAATCGAATTTAGCCTATAGGGAATAGGGGATAGAAGTGCCTCAATAAAGCATTAATGGTGTGAGAGAACACTTTTTAACACATGGTGGCAAACAAGCTTGCGGTCCGCCCGATGGTAAGCTGTCACCGTACCATATGGAAGCTTGCGACTCCAGAGGTGTCACTGTGCTGAACCTTTAGACATCTGTTACACTCCTTTTTTAACCCCCGACGCAAAAACGACGGGGTGTTATACGTTTGGCGTGTCTGTCTGTTTATCTGTATGTCTATCTGTTTGTCTGTCTGTCTGTGTGTGTGTCTGTCTGTGGCATCGTAGCTCCCAAACGGATGAACCGATTTAGATTTTGTTTTTTTTCTTTGAAAGCTGAGTTAGTCGGGAGTGTTCTTAGCCATGTTTCATGAAAATCGGTCCACTATGTCGGGGGTTTTTTCAAAATTTTAATTTTGAGGTTAGGTTATTGAAGGCTATACAGAAACCGCATAATAATTATATATGGCGTCACTAGCATCTTAAAGCATATGTATCGAATAGAGACTGCGAGCTACTAAATAATTGGTATCGAGATATAGCACACGTTATATACATACGTTTCTGAACGATATCTCCCGCCCCCCTTCATCCCTCCCCCCATTTGGGACTCGGCTGCAATGAACCACGCTCGTTATTTATGTCTTTAATCCTGTTCAGTATTTGAACCGCATTCAGTACAGTCAGTCGAATGGCCAGGTACAGAGTAACATCATCATCATTCTTGCCCTCTTCCCATCATTTGGGGTCGCCGCAGCAGATCTTCCTCCTCTATTCCTCTCTATCAGCCGTCATTTCCATGCTAAAACCTTTCACTCTCATATCTCTCTCTCTCTCTTACAGAGTAACAGTTCGGTATTTGTCGTAAATGAGGTAAACAGACGGTTGTAAACTTGTAACTGACGCCAATTCCAAAATAAAGTTTTTTTTTTAAGTCGCCTTAATTGCAGACGTTCTTGCTTGTCAAAAAATTAAAGAATTTTTAGATTTGTTACATATTGTAGCATTTTTTTGCTGCAATTTGAACTTAGAATAAAAAGTTTTATGGTTCAGTATTGGTCGGTTATTACGATTGACAAATAAAGCTTCAGGCTATCCACCGAAGTTTTGATATCGAAGGTTTATTTTTACAGACACAGAGAGGTATTTATGAAATAAAACTATGGAAACGGATTAAATATATCGCGTATAATGAATTTACAATTCATCCCGACGTTTCGAACACTTTTCAGCATTAGTAGTCAACGGGTGACTGATGAAAAAATACAATGTGCAAAAGCTACCGACATACAAGAAATATTAATGAACCATAAATAATATATACTTTAAAGGCTGGTTCACAAACGGTTAGTAAAGCTAGATATACAATATTCAAAAAATTTACAATTACTATTTTAAAAACAATCAATTAATTAATCTACACGGAATTGACAAAACAAACTGCGAATCTCCAACACCATACAACAGCAGTTCTCAAAAAGTTTGTATATAGCCACGTCAGCAAATTTTAATTGATCCTATTTTGTTACCAACATTTAGTGATATAAGTCGTATTTCGTAAGATATATACAGGATACATAATTCTTATATTTAAGAAAATATAAGAATAAAGTATCTACTAGAGAACCTTAAAGACCAAATAAAACTTACTAAAATCTCAATTCATGAAATAAATCTTGGTAACAATAACAAACAAGGAATTAAAAAAAAAACAAATTTAACTTTTTCCTTAATTTTTGTACAAACTTTTCGAGAACTGCTGACAACAGATATACCTCACAGTCTTCGTCGTGCTTGTTTCATTATCAGATGTAAGTACTACTGGATCCCACTCAATTAATTAATTATACGCGATATAATCCGTTTCCATAGTTTTATTTCATGAGAAACTATAGCGGTAACCGAAGACAATATTACAGAGAGGTATTATTTTTTTTTACCTACAATTTCGTTGAATTTCTAAAATAGATTACACGTTCACCTTTAAAATTGACAAAAAAAAACATTACGACAAAAAATATATGTCTATTAATAAAGCAATTAAAATTTCATCGAAAGATCTTTTCCTAATTAACATAAAAACGTACAAAGAAAGACTTTCTCATTTATTTACGAACTACGATACGCCTACAATTAAATACGCCTATCATTATGAATTAAAAAAAAACCGGCCAAGTGCAGTCGGACTCGCGCACCAAGGGTTCCGCACAAAAGTAGTTGTACGTTTAAAATTATTAAAAATATTTTTCTTACACGATGTAAAAAAATTAGTTTTCGCAATTTCAAGATTCTGAGTTACCGGAAGTAGGTACCCTGTTTTGATTCCCTGGCGAGAGTCGAAAATTTGTAAACGGCAGGCTGTCTTTTGATCATGTACACTTAGAAAATTTATTTTACTATGTAACACAATATTTCATGGTT
The DNA here is from genome assembly GCF_023078275.1 of Leguminivora glycinivorella. Lineage (NCBI taxonomy): Eukaryota > Metazoa > Arthropoda > Insecta > Lepidoptera > Tortricidae > Leguminivora > Leguminivora glycinivorella. Next base: position 97,853 of record NW_025952826.1, read on the forward strand.
TCAGTAAAACCAAGTAACTTGCAAACTATACATATAATATTTAAAAATATCAACTTGTGGCTAAATAGTTTATTATTAAAATAAATATGAATGCAATTTTACTACAAAAAAAAAACTTAACTATGAACTTATAAATAAAACAGAATATTTGAATATTTCACAGTTCTATGGGGTAGTAGATCTGTCCATACTAATATGTATATACAGGGTGGAAAAATCGAATGCCACATGGATGGCAACTACCTTGAATATTGTAAATAGCACATTTTGTGTAAGGGAGACTTTCCTTTGTTTTTAAAAACAATACATTCTGCATTTAAGGATTTATGAAAGATCGCTTGCCCCAGTCGGGACTCGAACCGGTCAAATGTGACAAAAAATAACGTGCCGTATTTTATGATGTAGATTGAAAGGGTTAGTGATAAGGTTCATTTTTCTCTAAATAACAAATACAATCAGAATAACGGAAGGCCATGAACATTTGGCACGTTATTTTTTGTCACGTTTGACTGGTTCGAATCCCGACTGAGGCAAGCAATTTTTCATAAATCCTTAAATGCAGAATTTATTGTTTTTAAAAACAAAAGTAAAGTCTCCCTTATACAAAATGTCCTATTTACAATATTTAAGGTAGTTGCCATCCATGTGGCATTCGATTTTTCCACCCTGTATAGATAGGAAAGTGTGTGTGTCTGTTTGTTTGTCCGTATTTCACAGCAAAACGGAGCGACGAATTGACGGATTTTTTTAAGTTGGAGATAGTTGAATGGATGGAGAGAAGCATAGACTACTCTTTGTCTCTTTCTAACCCTCCACTTCCCTAAAAAGGGTTTTTCCGTTTCGAGGTACGGAATCCTAAAAAAAAAACATTCGGAAAATGAAAGAAACTAATTGCTGAGCAATTAACGAAAAAATGAACAATACCGATACATTTACTGTTTCTTTTTTATTTTAGCTTCGGAACTGGCTAGGGTTACCAATTAGGAGAAATATATATTTTGAAAAAAGGAAAAATTAAGCGACAGTAATGATAACTTTTTTCAAAATCTTTATTTACATGAACATATTTATGATCAATTAGTTTTTTTATATACTCAAAATTTATATACTTTCACCATAAATAATAAATAAATATTATAGAACATTCTTACACAGATTGACTGAGGCCCACGGTAAGCTCAAGAAGGCTTGTAATGTGTTGTGGGTACTCAGACAACGATATATATAATATATAAATACTTATATACGTAGAAAACATCCATGACTCAGGAACAAATATCTGTGCTCATCACACAAATAAATGCCCTTACCGGGATTCGAACTATGTTACTCCGGAACTTTGATGCTCTATATCTTTGTATTTTTTCATTAATTAGAAAAAGCGAAAAATATGTGTTCAGTATTTTTGGACGATCTAACTGACGGACTAAACAGAATGGCATTTTCTTATGTAGTCGTCATCCCTGTTATGTTGATTGACAGATGTAGCATTTAGTTACTACTAGAGCTACTGTAGCTTGTTATAACTGTATATTCTAATTATACAATAACGTTTTAAATAAATATATACATCGCAATTGGCAACCCTAAAAAGAGCTTTAATATTCATAACGATAACTCCATTGTCCTAAATTTATGCTTTTTGACTTCAAATTGTATTAATTTGTCCTAAAATGAAAGCCGTTCCAGAGCTGGATTTAATTTCAAGTTTTAATAAGAAAAAATGTTGTCAATCTCTGAACCCTTTAATTGTTTTTGCAATGTAAAAGAGAAAATATTTTACTGTAAATTAGTAGGGTAATATTTAATGTTTGAATTTAGAAATGAATACATTCGTTTTAATGTATTCTTTTTCAATTTGGTAATAAATTATTATTTATTTAAAATGGAAAAGTTTAAGGTCCATAGGTTAGACAAAAAAAAGTTATAGATATATATTTTTAAATTAAAGGAAAAATTGAAAAATTCACACCTCCGGCAGGACTCGAACCTGCGACCTCTGGCCTTGCCGGGGCCCCAATTTTTCCAATTTAAAAATATGTAATATCGCTTGTTTCTGCATGATAAAAAACAAATTAAGTTATAGTTATGTCAAAAATTCTAAAAACAGCCATTTCTCTTGACGCATTGGCGTGCCATTATTCTTTTTTTTATTGTTTGTCCTTTTTTGACTTCTCCTATTCACTATAAAATTGTAGATAGGTATCTATTAATTCATTATACATTTTCAACTCTCTCAAAATACAAGCCTGAGCATGTACTAAAAATAATGTCAAGCGGTTGAAATTATTGAATATAATGATAATGAGATATTCGATAGAATCGAGTTGTGCCTAAGAGGCCACTGTACTGGCTGTTGAAGGAATACTGTCATATTTTGTATTTGGTATAGCAACCGATTCTTTGATATGTTTGTTTACGTTTTGTAAGTCAGTCGGTCAAAAACAGTTCTCATGTAAACATTGAATGAATTCCTGGTGTACACTTTCTTGGTTTCCTTGTGCTATAGATCTCTGCTATATAGTGTTAGACCTGTGGGATATCCCCCACAGTGGTTATGGTCCCTCGTACGAATCAAGAATTGTGTTAACGGTAAAAGGAATAAATTTTCAGCTGAAATGAGTAGTACTGTGAAAATTGACCAACTCAACGAGAGTAATTATGAGACGTGGAAGATCCAAGTAGAAGCAGTGTTAATAAAAAACGATGCCTGGGGATACGTTAATGGAAGTATCAAGAAGCCAGCTGGAGAAAGTGGAGAAGCCGAAGTAGCGAAATGGGAGACAGGAGATTCCAAAGCTAAGTCTGACCTAATTTTATCCATAACTCCGAGTGAATTGAGGCACCTTAGAGGTTGCAAGACATCGCGTGACGTATGGCTAAAATTAAAGGATATTCATGCTTCCAAAGGACCTGCGAAAAAGGCTACACTGTTGAAAGAGTTGTTACTGCGTAAATTGGATGAAAACGGCGACTTGAGGGAACATGTTTTGAGATTTTTCGACATTATAAGCCAATTATCTGACATGGACATTGAAATGCCTGACGATTTGATATCTATAATGCTTCTGTATAGTTTACCGTCCAGTTTTGACAATTTTAGATGTGCAATAGAATCTAGAGATGCATTGCCAAAGCCAGACGCACTGAAAGTGAAGATTTTAGAAGAGGAACATTCCAGAAATCAGAAAGAATGTGTAGATAAGGCACTTCTTGTAAGAGGAAAGAGATCTTCTAAGCCAAAGAGTGGCATAGAGCAACGTCAACGCGCAAGTGATGCCCCAGAGCAGGCTAGGTCAAAATTCAATTATAAATGTTTCAAATGCCATTTACACGGTCATAAAGCCTCGGATTGTACTCAAAAGAAGAAGGAACAACGTAATGACAGTGCAAAGTATGTGTCGAACTCAAGTGATTTACATGATGTTGATTCCAATTTTGTAACATTCAATTGTGTTTCAGATGTTAATGCTGTTGGGAACGAGAATGGAATTTGGATCGTTGACAGTGGGTGTACGTCACATTTGTGTAACGATGCAGATAAATTTGGTACTTCATTACTACCGTTGTCCGGTAAGCTAAATTTAGCAACGAATTCGAGCACAGACGTACAAGGTAAGGGGACAGTTAGATTTTCTTCATGTGATAATGGTTCTAAAACTGAAGTGCAATTGCCAAATACATTATTTGTTCCGGATTTGCGATGTAACCTGATTTCAGTAGCAAAAATTACCGATCAAGGTTATAGCATTACGTTCAACAAAAATATAGCTAGTGTTCAAGATAGCTATGGTAATACTAAATTGGTCGCAAATCGTAAAGGTAATTTATATTACGTCGAGGAACATTGTGGTGTAGTGTCAGCGATTTCTGAGCGAAAGGTTGACGTATGGTCGTGGCACGAACGTCTTGGTCATTTAAATGCGAAAGATCTTGTCCGAGTTTTAAATAAATCTGGCATGAGTTTAAAGATGTCAGATGTAACTGAATTGTATAATTGTGACATTTGTGCGAAAGGAAAAATGAGTAGGTTGCCATTTTCTAGCTCGAGTGGGCCATGCGATGAGAAGTTAAAAATCATACATTCTGACGTCGTAGGACCCATGCAACACACGTCAATAAATGGAGCGAAATATTTCGTAACATTTATCGATGATCATACCAGATGGTGTGAAGTTTATTTTCTTAGCAAGAAAAACGTTCAAGGTATTTAAAAATCACGTTGAGAACCTGTTCGGACGTAAAATAATTTATCTTCATACAGATAACGGAGGCGAATATTGTAATCGAGATTTCGACGAGTTTTTAAAACAAGAAGGAATAGCACGAAGATTGACAATTCCTGGAGTTCCTCAACAGAATTCAGTAGCCGAAAGGAAGAACAGGACCCTGGAAGAGATGGCGAGGTGCATGCTGATTTCATCAGGACTTTCCCCTGGTTTCTGGGCAGATGCTGTAGCAACAGCTTGCCACATAAGAAACCGTTGTCCAACGAGAAGTCTCGAAGGTGAGATACCCTATGAGAAATGGTTTGAACGACCTGTGAAGTTAGATTACTTACACAAGTTCGGATCTAAGGTACATGTCTTGGACAAGTCAAGCGGGAAAGATAAGTTTGCCCCAAGAAGCCTGGAAGGAATCTTTGTAGGATATCCTCGAGATCGCAAGGGTTACAGAATATGGATGCCAAAGCAACGACAAGTTATCATGTCAAGAGATGTGAAATTTCACGAAGCAAAAAGTGAAGAAAGGGAGAACGTGAACATAAACGTGAAGATTGATCCGTTTGAAATCGATAAGAAAAGATCGACAAATACTACAAATCAACCTTTATCGGTAGATGTGGAGTTCCATCCGACTCAGACTAGTGGAAATCCGGTAGAACAGATCTCTGATCACGAGGATGTGAACATAAGGTCATCGAGTGATCCTGATCCTGAACCCGAGAGAGAAGACGATGTTCCTGTTGAAGCTCGTCAAATGACAGATGATCCAGGTACTGTTGCAGAATCTCAACATGATCATCATCAAAATGAAGTTCATGTTGATGGGGGGAGGATAGTGAAGAGAGGTCCAGGGCGACCGCGGCTGGAGAGAGGTCATGTTGGGCGTCCTCGGAAGATATACAACACAGTTATCGTAGAACCGAATCCTGTTATCGTAGAGCCAGAGGTTGTCGTAGAGCCAGAGATTGTCGCAGAGCCAGAAGTTGCCATAGAACCAGAGGTTTCTGCGGAAGAAGGTTTTGAGTCAACTGAGGAGTATGGAGACTGCGAAGATTTCGTTGGAGTTGCCGAGATTAGTCTGAAAGAGGCCTTATCAGGTAACGAGCGAAAAGGATGGAAGGATGCAATAATGTCAGAAGTCAAAAGTTTAATTAAAAACGACACTTTTGATATCGTCAAGAAACCCATGGGCCGAAATGTCGTTGGTTGCCGATATATTTTAACGACGAAGTTAAATATCGACAAGACTGAGAAGAAGAAAGCTAGACTGGTGGCGAAAGGCTTTAGCCAACGTTACGGCGTCGATTACCAGAAAACCTTTGCGCCAGTCGCTAGACTTGATTCAGTGAGATTATTAGTTGCACTTGCAGTGGAACTGGATCTTGAAATTCATCAGTTGGACATAAATACGGCATATTTAAATGGATTATTAGAAGAAGAGATATACATGAAAGTACCAGATCTTCTTGCCGAATGTTTGCAAGATTTAACACGATTGGAGCAGCCAGGTTCATTCATATATGAAAGAGCTAGCAAGTTGTTATGCGACCTGAGGTCTGGAGGCAATGTATGCAAGCTCAAGAGGTCGCTGTACGGCCTAAAACAAGCTGGTAGACAGTGGAACATCAGACTGGATGAACAGCTGAAGTGCATGGGATTGCAAGCATCTTTAAATGAGCCATGCCTTTATTTTAAAAATATAGACTCGCAAACTAAACTCTTTGTATTAATTTATGTGGATGACATACTCGTCGCATCGCAAAGAGGTGAATGCATCGAACATTTCAAAAAGGAACTGGCCGAAAAGTTTGAATTGAAAGATTATGGCATTGCGAAGTATATGTTAGGCATAGAGTTTGACAGATTTGACAATGGAATGAAATTGTCACAACAAAAATATATTGACGATTTGTTAATTAAATTTAATATGAATGAAAGTAAACCGATATCTACGCCTATGGAATTTAAGCAAAAGATAGAAAAACCGGTGAATAAGTGCAGTGCGCGTGAACAATACCCATATCGCGAAATTATAGGTTCGTTGATGTATCTTTCTACGGGAACGAGACCTGATATTACGAATACGGTGGCTGTATTGAGTCAATTCCTGGATTGCCCTAACGAGGAATGTTGGAATGCAGCAAAGCGTGTCTTGAGATACCTGAAGCATACGAAACAATATGGACTTATTTACAAAAAGACAGGTAAATCATTGCATGGTTATTCGGATGCTGATTGGGGAGGTTGTTTGATAGATAGGCGTTCTTATTCTGGTTATGTTTTTATGTTAGGAGCTGGTTGTGTAAGCTGGAGATCAGAAAAACAGAGATGTGTGAGCACTTCATCTTGTCAATCGGAGTATATAAGCTTGGCATCGGCAATGAAGGAAGCTATATACCTGAACAGTTTGCTTACTGAAATTGGGTTACGTAAGTATGCACCATTATCTTTACATGTAGATAATCAGGGGGCAATATGTCTTGCGAGCGATCCAATGTTTCATTCTCGGTCCAAACATATTGATATAAAGTATCACTTTGTGCGAAGTGTATTAAAGGACAATAAGAGTATTGAGTTAAAGTACTTACCGACCGACTCAATGCTCGCCGATATATTAACGAAGGCTTTGCCTAGAGAAAAGCATTATACGTGCATGCGCGGTTTGGGCATTGCTTGTTAATTGTTTACATTTTTAATAGTTGTTCTTTGATATCACTTTAGTTTGTTGTATGTTTTATTGTGTTACAATTTATTTTGAATATGCACATTAAGGGGGCGTATTGAATATAATGATAATGAGATATTCGATAGAATCGAGTTGTGCCTAAGAGGCCACTGTACTGGCTGTTGAAGGAATACTGTCATATTTTGTATTTGGTATAGCAACCGATTCTTTGATAATGTTTGTTTACGTTTTGTAAGTCAGTCGGTCAAAAACAGTTCTCATGTAAACATTGAATGAATTCCTGGTGTACACTTTCTTGGTTTCCTTGTGCTATAGATCTCTGCTATATAGTGTTAGACCTGTGGGATATCCCCCACAGAAATAAACGATATCGTAACTGGTAACGATTCTCATTATTACAGATAGGTACTTCCCGTGATTACATTGCGAAATTGGCCGATTAATTTCGAAAGGTTTTTGGTGTTGTACATTTATTTAAATTGGCTGGTTTGTCACTCGAACATTTTAAATGTATTGTACCAATTAAGTCTGAATGCGCTATCAGAAGATCTTGATTAAAAAATTTGAAATTTTGCATGAAGCATCTGACGACCGGTCTGGCGCAGTCGGTAGTGACCCTGCCTGCTACGCCGCGGTCCCGGGTTCGAATCCCAGTAAAGGCATTTATTTGCGTGATGAGCACAGATATTTGTTCCTGAATCATGGATGTTTTCTATATATATAAGTATTTATATATTATATATATCGTTGTCTGAGTACCCACAACACAAGCCTTCTTGAGCTTACCGTGGGCCTCAGTCAATCAGTGTAAGAGTGTCCTATAATATTTATTTATTTACTTATCTGCCGGCCTAGTATAGCCGAAGTGACAACCGTTGACGCTAGGTGGCGCTCGAAACGCAGTCTGGCTCTGTCGCGCCATTAGAGAAGAGCAATAGAGAGAGCTAGCCACGATACGCATACGAAGCGTACGAGTAGCGCGTAGCGAAGACGTAATAACATAGTAAGAAAAAACATAGCGTCATTGTTAAGTCGTGTGAGATGTAGTCCCAACAGCATTTTAGGAGAAATCGCTGATAGGTTCGACTGTCCGATCTTGCACTACTGGACCAAGCAGATTAAAAGTGTAGCGGTATACGAAATATAGGAATAATAATCAGCAGGCAAATATGTAGTTCATAGAGTGTCGAATTACTACGGTGATAGAGGACACTTAAAAAACGCATACCCTACTTACTGAACTCATTGCCAAGTGACATAACACAGGAACAAAACAAAAATACCTTCAAAAGAGTTAAAAAAACCGGCCAAGAGCGTGTCGGGCCACGCTCAGTGTAGGGTTCCGTAGTTTTCCGTATTTTTCTCAAAAACTACTGAACCTATCAAGTTCAAAACAATTTTCCTAGAAAGTCTTTATAAAGTTCTCCTTTTGTGATTTTTTTCATATTTTTTAAACATATGGTTCGAAAGTTAGAGGGGGGGGGACGCACTTTTTTTCCCTTTAGGAGCGATTATTTCCGAAAATATTAATATTATCAAAAAAACATCTTGGTAAACCCTTATTCATTTTTAAATACCTATCCAACAATATATCACACGTTGGGGTTGGAATGAAAAAAAATATCAGCCCCCACTTTACATGTAGGGGGGGTACCCTAATAAAACATTTTTTTCCATTTTTTATTTTTGCACTTTGTTGGCGTGATTGATATACATATTGGTACCAAATTTCAGCTTTCTAGTGCTTACGGTTACTGAGATTATCCGCGGACGGACGGACGGACGGACGGACGGACGGACGGACGGACGGACGGACGGACGGACGGACGGACGGACAGACAGACATGGCGAAACTATAAGGGTTCCTAGTTGACTAAGGAACCCTAAAAAGTATCTCTTAGAAACTCTATAAGGGATCGTCTTCCTGCATTTATGTTTAGTTATGTTATTTTAATGTTTCTCAAATGTCAATTTTGATGATATCTGACTGTGTATTGGAGTATTACAGGAGTAGGGAAAAAATTGAAACGGCTCGCTCTCTTAACCAACGTATAATGTCTAAAAGTGACACGTACATGACTTGACTTAAAATTAAAAAAGCGCCTGCGCCAGAGTCGCAGCAATCTTGCGTATCGGTGACATGGACGAGGACTTAAATGAGTTAAAATTTTAACATGCCCCCGGGGTTGAAAGGAAGCCTTTCAAGCAGATTCGGTAGCCACAGGAAGCGGACATATCTTGCTGAAAGCCCGTCGAACGACTCCTCCAGATGTCTTCACATCAGCCACTCGAGATATGCCATCTTTACCAGGGTGAGTGGCTATAATGCGTCCAAGTCGCCATTTCAACGGAGGCAGGTTGTCTTCCTTCAAGACAACGAGGGTATTATTCTGCAGGGAATCTTGGTTGAGTCTCCACTTGATTCGATGCTGCAGTTCTGGGATATACTCCTTTGTCCACCGAGCCCAGAAATGTTGACGGAGCTGTTCAATTCGGTGGAATCGTGAAAGATGCTGATATGTGTGATCTCGCAGGTCGTGCACCGGCAATGACGTGAGTGAACGTCCGACAAGGAAATGTCCAGGTGTGAGCGCTGAGAGATCATCCGGGTGTGATGACAGAGGTGTTAGTGGCCGGGAGTTCAGAAGTGCTTCGATGCTGATGAGTGTAGAGTTAAGCTGTTCATAAGTTAAGTTACAATTGCCCAACACTCGTTGCAAATGATATTTGACAGACTTAACACCGGCCTCCCAAATGCCTCCGAAGTGAGGTGCGTAAGCAGGAAGAAAGTGAAATTTAGTCTTTTCACTTGCCAAAGTTTCAGCCAATGAGTTGCAGTTATCCCTAAGAAACTTGGTGATTTCATTATAAGCTCCGACGAATGCAGTGCCGTTATCGGAATAAATGTTGTCTGGCTGTCCGCGTCGAGACATGAATCGAGACAGTGCTAACAAGTAAGTTTTACTAGTTAAATCTCCCACCAATTCTAAATGTATTGCCTTGGTTGTGAGGCATATGAAAACGGCAACATAAACTTTGACCAATGTGCAACCACGACCTTGGCGGCTGGCTGCCATAAGTGGACCTGCGTAGTCCACGCCCACATTCCTAAACGGATAGCCTCCAGGTGAAACCCGAGAACTCGGCAAATTACCCATCAATGGAGCCTTTGTTTCTCCTTTCATGATTGTGCATCGTATGCACTGATGGTAGCAAGCTTTTGCCAAGTTACAACCCCCTATGGGCCAATAGGTCTCTTTAATCGTTGATAACAACATCTGAGGCGGTGCATGCAGAAGCCTCTTATGTTCATAACTGAATAATAATTTGGTAAATCGATGTGTGGACTGTAAAATAATGGGATGTTTTTTATTATACGTAAATTCAGAATTGGAAAGGCGGCCTCCCACGCGCATTAAATTATCGCTATCTAGGAATGGGTTGAATTTTAAAAGTTTACTCTTTTTAGTTAAACTTTGTTTTTTAGCTAAAACTTCATACTCAGGAAATGATTCGACCTGGCTACATTTGGTAATCAATTTCAATGAGGTATTTAGTTCGTCGTGATTGAGGTACGTCGACGACGTAGACGTTATACTTTTACGACAGTTCGTAATGAAGCGCAGAGCGTACGCAATAACACGAATGAGCCGTGACAGGTTGGAAAATCGGTTGAAGTTTATCAATGACTCTTGAGTCTCTTGAGTTTCGTTGACGTGCAAGGAAACCTCAACGCGGGTTTCAGGTAGCTCATTGCATTGTTTTGTGGCAGGGTTCGACGGCCACTGAGACGAGTCCTGTTGTAAGAAACTAGGACCCGACCACCACAAATCTATCGAGTCAATAACGCTAGCATGCGTTCCACGGGAAATTAAATCCGCGGGGTTTTGATCTGTTGGAACATGCCTCCAAGAACAACTGCCGGTGATTTCTAAAATGTCTGACACTCGGTTCCTCACGAAGGGTTGCAACCTACTCGGCATCATCTTGAGCCAACCTAACACAATCGTTGAGTCAGTCCAAAAAGTCGTGCTTCTGGCCTGACCTCGAAGTGAAGATGTGACCTTTTCATACAGATGAGCACTAACGAGAGCTCCACACAATTCGAGTCTAGGTATGGTTGTAGGCTTGATTGGACTAACTCGACTTTTCGCAATCAACAACCTAACTAACACCTGACCTTCCTTGTCTACACTTCGCACGTAGACACAAGCGCCGTACGCGCGTTCAGATGCGTCTGAGAAAATGTGCAGATCAAAGGCAACGTGTGAGCTGCAAATAACATGACGAGGGACTCTAACGTTATTCAGTGCCGGCAATCCTTCCAAGAGTTCTACCCATTGCGTGGTGATCTCTGGAGACAGTTCGTCCTCCCATGAAACCTTCTGAAGCCACAGCCGCTGCAGTAGCATTTTCATGGTGATTACGAACGGAGATAGAAGCCCTAATGGATCGAAAATCTGAGCAATCACTGAAAGCATGTCGCGCTTGGTATTTCCCTTAGAGACTATCTTCCCTATCGGAAAATACAGCTCGTCAGACTCAGGGTGCCAGCCTAAGCCTAACGTTTTGCTGGGCTCATTTGATCCTATATTCAAATCCACAGAGGATTGAAAGGGTTCGCATAATAGGCGAGCCTCGTTTGACTTCCACTTACGCAGGTTCATTCCTGCGGAAGAAAGTGCTTGAGTGACTTTATGGCGAATAGTTTTCACCTCAGTAAGGTCATCTCCTCCTGTCAACAGGTCGTCAACATAAAAATCGTGAACGATGGCTTCTTTGACCTTTTCGTCCTCGCAATCTAAGCCTATTTGCTTAAGACACCTGGTGGCCAGGAAGGGAGCACTGGCTGTCCCATAGGAGACAGTATTGAGCTCATGCACTAATAGTGGCTTGGTCTCTGAGCTGCGCCAAAGAATTTTCTGAAGATGGCGGTTGTCAGGATGCACCCATATCTGACGGTACATTTTCTCAACATCTGAAGAAATGATGTACCTGTGCTGCCTGAACCTAATCAGAATAGACAGAAGGTCGTCTTGCACAGTGGGTCCGACCATCTGAATGTCATTCAGACTGACACCTGAGGTAGAAGGGCTACTAGCATTGTACACCACTCGAAGCTTTGTAGTGGTACTTTCGCGCAAAATTCCGAAATGAGGTATTATATAACCCCTTTCCTCATGTGCGATCTGTCTACCTTGTGACATGTGACCCAAGCTTTCGTACTCTGCCATGAACTCATGATATAAAGCTTTAAATGAAGGCTTGGTTTTAATTCTACGCTCCAATGAGAGCATGCAGTGTTTTGCGCGTTGAAATGAGTCGCCTAGGACACTTTCGCTTTGTTTTAAAGGCAGCCTGACGCAGAATCGTCCGTCGGCTAGCCGCGAAGTATTTTCAACGAAGTGTTCTTCGCACATTTTTTCTTCAGGTGAATAATGTGACGACTTATGGCTAACTTCTTCGAGCTGCCAAAACCGCGTTAATTGGGTTTGGATGTCGTCGTTACATTTTAAATCATTATCACCTGTATGCGAAAGACCAGAAGCAAAGAAACACTGAATGCTGGAAGGTAGACTGTCGGTAATTTCCCGACCAGCAACCAAATAGCCAAAGCGAGTTTCACAGAGCATCGGAAGTCCAATACCTAGTCGAATGATCTGAGGTCGTGTAGGAAATGAGTCCCAAAACACCTCAGCGCCTAATATAATATCGACAGGTGCGGGTTCATAGAAGTTTGGATCAGCCAAACAAATGTCGCTTGGGATATTAAGGTCTGCCAGATTAATTTGACGACAGGGGACGTCATCAGTTAAGGATGGCAGAACATAACAGTTAACTGTTACTGAATATGTGTCGTTTAAAGATTTAATAGGAACAAGACACATTTCTCCTATTTCACTAGGTTGTTTATTTACACCTAAAATTGTAGTGTTAATTTGACTTGTAGGTAAATTTAATTTCTCACAAAAACTCTGAGATATTAAGCAAGCAAAACTACCGTTGTCCAACATGACGCGAGCTACCTGCTCTTTATTATTACCATCGTAAACCTTGACTAGCGCAGTCGCAAGCATGCCATGTTTCGCTGGTGGCGAGTTAGACATAATTTGAGCCGATAGTGTTTGTACCGAGGCGGGCGAGACATCATGCGAAATATTCCCTAAACCAGAATGAGATGCAACGGGCGCGGCAGGTAACGATTGATTAACAGGAAAAATCGATTTATTATTTTTAGTTGCATTTTCCTCCTCGCCGCGGCCGGACGCGCAGGCTCCGCTCGATGTAGGTTTGCTATCGGTAACATGCACTAATGTGTTATGCTTTCGCTTACATAGCTTGCATCCTGGCTTTTTGCAATGATTAGCATAATGTCCACCGCGTAAACAGTTGTAACAAACCTTTAAATTCGGTAACAATTCCAATCGCGCGGCGTTACTAAGGGCGAGAAACTGTAAACAACTAGGTAAATAATGTTCACCGCTGCATTTAGGGCACTTAGCCACAGTGTTTTGTTTAGTGTCCTGTACGGACAAAGTTTTCAACTTCGGAGTGTTTTTGTGAGAAGTGTTATTTCGACCGACAGTGTTATTAGTGGACAGTTCCAACGTTTCCAATAAATCAGAACGATTTCGCATGAATGTTAGAAACGCTTCGAGAGTTATTGGCTTATCTTTATCTAAGCGACCTTTGTACTCTTCCCATTCCCGGTACGACTTAGCATCTAACTTATGTGACACAATGTAAATAAGTAACGTATCCCATTGTTTTACGGGTTCGCCTAGTGTTTCCAATGCGAGCAAGTTTTTGTTCAATTGGTCGATCATACGTTTTAACGCAAATGAAGACTCCTTGGTGATTGTTTCGATGTTAAATATTGCTGAAACGTGATTCTGCAGCAATAAACGTTTGTTATCGAAACGATCACACAGAAGTTTCCAAGCAGTTTGGTAATTTTTAGAACAAAATTCGACCGATTTAACAACCACTGCCGCTGAACCTTCTAGTGACGATCTTAAATAGTGAAACTTATTTATTTCATCGATTTCGTCATTTGAATGAATTAAGCTTAGAAATGTGTCGTGAAACTCGAGCCAATTCTCATATGAACCTGAGAACTTTGGCAACTGTATGACGGGAAGTTTAACAAGCCTATGATTGCTAGCACTAGAATTACTTGCACGTTCGCTACCCAGGTCTTCTTGCTTTTTATTAAATGAATGTAAAATATCCTGTGCTTTAGCAATTGCACTGAAGTACTGGGCTTCGAACTCAGCTCGCTCAGATAACTGAAGGTCAATGCTAGACGACAAGCATTCTAACTTTAACTGCACTTCGTCGTACTCACTAAATAATGATTCCATTCTACTGACTCTTAACTGCAACTCATTGGCGGCCACAGAGGTAAGTGAAGTACTTTCCAAAGAATTCATGTAGTTTGAGAAGTTAGTTAGCCGACCCTTATAACTGCCACGTTTTTTGATTAAATCCTTTTCTTCGGTCATTTTGAGAGGCGTGTGTTGTCAACTGAAATGTTATACAATGCAAGATTAACTTAAATGTATAAGTAATGTGTAAATGTACAGTTGTCGCCTAAGTTTATTAACTAGTTTACGTCAACAGTTAATATACGTGTAAATTTATTTTATTTACTTAGATTTAAGTTTTAACAGTAATAATCGTATATAAATTTAACGTTTTGTAACAAATATTTAATGAAATTTATGATGAAAGCTAACTTATCTAACCTGCTGTTTTATTAAACAACTACCTTAGTCTATCGTCTGGTTAAATAATGATTTACTAACTTCACAGTTCGTATTTTTATAAGTTAATTAAAAGCCTTAGCATATATCAGTGAATAACTAATACAAATTAACTAATTACGAAATTAATTTAAAGTGAAGTGTTAATCTGACGATGACGTGACAAAAGTTAACTTTGCGTACGTGGTTAAGTTAAACAATTAAATGATACTAACCGTATTAAATTGTATCCTTACACTTAACTACTACCTGTATGACGAGTGAAGGGTGAAATTAAGAAAACTGAAAGCTTAACTCTTCTTCAACTTTGTCAAGTCCAGCAATCCAACAGGAACACGATCTTCTTGGTACCTCTTGCTCTTGTCGGACGAATTTCTTAGTTTATCGTTCACTCGTCAGCTCCTTTTATTATTAAATCTGGATTATTCCTCAATCTGGCTCGATCCAGGACCATGTATTGGAGTATTACAGGAGTAGGGAAAAAATTGAAACGGCTCGCTCTCTTAACCAACGTATAATGTCTAAAAGTGACACGTACATGACTTGACTTAAAATTAAAAAAGCGCCTGCGCCAGAGTCGCAGCAATCTTGCGTATCGGTGACATGGACGAGGACTTAAATGAGTTAAAATTTTAACAGACTGTTAACCTTAGAAGTATTTGATTTCTTGACTCCACAGTCAAAATTATAACATAGTTTTGTGGAGCACTATATATTTATACCATTGTTACCTTTACTTAAAATAATTAAATAAATAATGATATAAATTAGTACACATAAGTTTAGATATATTGTAAATCACTAGATTAAAATTCGGCATGTTTACTAACTTTCTATGGATACCCTGTTTGTCCGAAATAAAAGATTGTATTATTATTTATTAATAGCTCACGGAATGGCAGAGAAATTAACAAATAAAAAAAAAACATGTTTTTCACTACATTCTGACGGCCGGTCTGGCCTAGCGCGGTCCCGGGTTCGAATCTCGGTAAGGGCATTTATTTGTGTGATGAGCGCAGATATTTCCTGAGTCATGGATGTTTTCTCTGTGTGTATTTGTAAATTATACATATCCTTCTCGGAGTACCCACAACGGCTTGTGTTCTTGAGCTTACCGAGGGACTCTGTCAATCTGTGTAAGAATGTCCTATAATATTTATTTATTTATTCTACTCTGCTGGTAAATGTAGATATGTTTTTAATTAATACTTGCTCCGATATTTGTTTCGTCGATATTTAGTTTTTACATGTTAAATTTCGCTAAAAACACATCATCTCTCTGGGTTAAATAAATACGAAATCCCAATCGGCATAAAAAAAGAAAAAATATTTCTAAAAATACTTATTTTTTGTAACTCACTAAAATATTTTGTAGGGCAATTGAAAATTTGAAAGAATATGGAATACACGGAAAACTATCTGTTCAATTGTGACAAAAAATATTGTTAGTAGGTAGTAACTAATCCAAATATCAACAATTATTGTAATTTTAAGTGTCACTTATTTCTACTGCTTTGTAAGTAGTATAATAAA
The DNA here is from genome assembly GCF_023078275.1 of Leguminivora glycinivorella. Taxonomy (NCBI): domain Eukaryota; kingdom Metazoa; phylum Arthropoda; class Insecta; order Lepidoptera; family Tortricidae; genus Leguminivora; species Leguminivora glycinivorella. The sequence continues at coordinate 114,064 of NW_025952826.1, forward strand.
TAAATAAATAAATATTGGGGACACCTTACACAGATCAACTTAGCCCCCAAACTAAGCAAAGCTTGTACTATGGGTGCTAAGCGACGATATACATACTTAAATAGATAAATACATACATAGAAAACATCCATGACTCAGGAACAAATATCTGTGCTCATCACACAAATAAATGCCCTTACCGGGATTCGAACCCAGGGCGCGGCTCAGCAGGCAGGGTCACTACCGACTGAGCCAGACCGGTCGTCAATGAGTATGATTAAATCGAATTTAATACGAGCGAAGCCGCGGGCTTTTAGTATGATATTATCATGTTTTAAGTGGCACTGGTTTCATGCGCTATGTCTACGATGTTTGGGAATACAGGCGTGAGTTAATGTACTATGTACTTTAACTATTTGATAGGATTCAATATTATGTACATGTTTTGTTCACTTTCGCCAAGGATAATTTGTATGGGATTTACAAACTGCATACTTAGAATTGTACCTCATAACTGGTCTGGCCCGTCTGGCGTAGTCGGTAGTGACCCTGCCTGCTAACCCGCGGTCCCGGGTTGAAATACCGGTAAGGGCGTTTATTTGTGTGATGAACACATATATTTGTTCCGGAGTCATGGATGTTTTCTATGTATGTCAGTATGTATTTATCTATATATGTATGTATGTATTTAATATCGAAAAGGGAGTCAAGCAGGGTGACCCGCTATCGCCCAAGTTGTTTACCAGTACCCTCGAACAAATATTTAGAAAACTGGCGCCTGGATGGGAGAACAGAGGTATCGACGTCGGTGGACGGCGATTAACAAATCTCCGTTTCGCCGACGACATAGTTTTGTTTTCGTCTTCAGCTACGGAACTCGGCACCATGCTACAAGATCTAAGCAGTGCAAGCCTTGAGGTGGGATTAATGATGAACATGTCAAAGACCAAGCTCATGACAAATAGCCAAGATGTTAAAGTGTTTGTGGATGGGGGAGAAATGTTATATGTCCAAGAATACATCTGGGCCAAATAGTCTCTTTTCAGGCACGACAGGACAAGGAGGTCGCAAGACGAACCGGAAGTGCCTGGAAGAGCTATTGGTCCATGAAAGAGCAAATGAAGGGTGACTTCCCAATATCTTTAAAAAGAAAGCTCATGGACATGTGCATTCTCCCCATCCTGACCTACGGAGCACAGACTTGGTCTTTGACAAAAGTTCAGAAATCCGGCCTCAAGGTCTGTCAACGTGCCATGGAGCGTAGTATACTCGGCGTGAAGTTGACCGATCGCATCAGAAACACTGTACTACGCTCCAAAACACGGATAACTGACGTAGCTGAAACAGCCGCCAAGCTTAAGTGGGACTGGGCAGGGCACGTTTGTCGTATGCCGGATGACCTGTGGGCTAAAGCGACAACCAATTGGGTCCCACCAAATCGAACCCGGGGTCGCGGAAAGCCTCGACGGCGTTGGCGAGATGACCTTGACGCTTTTGATGAGAACTGGTGGGAAACGGGTCAGGACCGGGATACGTGGAAAGGGAAGAGGGAGGCCTTTGCCCAGCAGTGGGACACTCTAGGCTCATATAAATAAAATAAAATATAGTATGGATATCGTCGCCTTGCACCCATAGTACAAGCTTTTGCTTAGTTTGGGGCTAGGACGATCTGTGTAAGGTGTCCCCCAATATTTAATATTTAAACTACACTGATGATGCTTACAAATTATTTTTTCTCAAACATGCAATGAAATATTGTCTTTACGTTCCTTAAAATGGGCTGGGAAGTATCGCTTTTTGGGCGCAACAACTCGAGAGGACTGTAAAGGGATTTCATATTATTTTTTTAGGCCTAGGCCTGCAAAGTAACTTTTTTTTATAAAATATTGTCCTTTAGAGCATTTTTTTTTTATTTCATTGTATGTTTGAGAAAAGCACTATACATGCCTCGGCGTGAAAACGGATTCCCGGCCTCGTATCCCTATCCGGCCTCGCTCGCACGCTCGCTCGTATATACCCACTTGGCCGGAAATCCTCATTTTCCCGGCCTCTGATGTAATGTACTATTTTACAAAATGTGTAATTGAAATGATATCATGATATTAAAATAAATAAATATGTCATTTGTTCTTATAAAAAAACCGGCCAAGAGCGTGTCGAGCCACGCTCAGTGTAGGGTTCCGTAGTTCTCCGTATTTTTCTCAAAAACTACTGAACCTATCAAGTTGAAAACAATTTTCCCAGAAAGTTTTTATAAAGTTCTACTTTTGAGATTTTTTTCATATTTTTTAAACATATGGTTCAAAAGTTAGAGGGGGGGGGCGCACTTTTTTTTCCTTTAGGAGCGATTATTTCCGAAAATATTAATATTATCAAAAAACGATCTTAGTAAACCCTTATTCATTTTTAAATACGTATGCAACAATATATCACACGTTGGGGTTGGAATGAAAAAAAATATCAGCCCCCACTTTTACATGTAGGGGGGGTACCCTAATAAAACATTTTTTTCCATTTTTTATTTTTGCACTTTGTTGGCGTGATTGGTATACATAATTAATGGTACCAAATTTCAGCTTTCTAGTGCTAACGGTTACTGAGATTATCCGCGGACGGACGGACAGACAGACATGGCGAAACTATAAAGGTTCCTTGTTGACTACGGAACCCTAAAAATATAAACACGGAAAAATATTTCGGGAGAATATGATGTTGGCCATTTAGTTTTAAGCCTAAAAGGCCCATATATTTCAGGTGTACGCTTTTTTGTATGGGCTGTGTCTGTCTCGTATTATAATGGTCCTTGCACGGGAAGCATGGTCGCGCGATAAATGATAAAACATCTGGCCGTCCCTATCGCACTTACTAATAGTGCGATAGGGACGGCCTGATACTTTATCGTCTATCGCGCGACCATGCTTCCCGTGTTGGTTTCGCTAACCGCACAAAGAGCCCATGCGAATGACAGCTAACTGGGTATGTTTCGGTTATCGATTTGACGTCATGTGCACGGCCGAATCAGCCTGAAAGTTACACAACTCCCCCTCCTCCTAGGGCTCCCCAATATACACCGTGTTTTTTTGTTTTCCGTTAAATTCGACACGCAGTTAGGTTCATCATCAGGAACCAGCCTGTATATCGCTTTTTGTGAAATTAGAAAAAAAATTTTTTTTTGTTTCCGTGAATGAATGAATGAATGAAATGTTTATTTGTATCAAACAAGCGTATATATACAGGTGTTACATAATATTAATTTAGTGCGATTCTTGCTCTGCCACGTGGGGCATACAAATATTGTTCTTATAACTAAGTGACTATGTCCAAGATAAAAACCTTTACTAAATTTCATGCCGTTCATGCAATTATATTCATACGTAATTAATCCATACATAATAAATGGATTAATTAGTTTGAGAGGACCTTAATCATAACATTAAAGTCATTGTCAAGTGTTTGACGGCACATGTCAAAAAAATAACATTAGAAAATGGTAAGGGATGCCACACACGTGTTCAGTAATTAAATTTTTTTAATAATTCGATAACCGAAGTATAGAGGCTAGTTTCTTAGAGAAATTGATTATATTAGAACTAAAGAATCTACCCTTAAAGTTTACGGAATTCAATAAAAACGGGGTGTATATATAAGACGATATCCGATGAGACACGTCGTCAGGCTTGAGAATGCGGCATGATGGCATGCAGTAGACAGGAATGCTATAGTGATGGTATTCAGAATTTATCTAAAAAAATGTCGTTGTGTGCGTGCGTGATGACACGACTCGCTGATAGTTCGAATAATTTATTTATTTATTTATTTATTCCCAGTTTACAATTGTACCTTAACAGCTAAGGCCACAGCGGCACAAATTGGTATCGATAATACTTATACATCATGTATAAAAGTATATTTTACAAAGTGAGCTTAATTAATAGTGATACTACTTACAGGCATCTCTCTCTCAATCACCTTCTTACATTCAATCATCAATCGTTCATTTGCACTAGCGAACAAATCACACTCCGGGTATGCTTCTAGCACGGAGTTGAGCAGTGCGTGCGCGCGCGCGACCGGCGCCTGCGCGTGCGCCCGTGTACGCGTGGCGCCCTCCGCCAGCAGCGGGTGGCGCCCGCTGATAATACACAGACATGGAAATGATGCGCGTGTATTGCGCAGCCCAATAGGAGCGTCCATCTACAAGTGTGTGTGTTCAAGAACTACAGTATTTAATACAAATCGTCTGGCATGGCCGACCGTCCTATATGGCAGCAGTTCTCAAAAAGTTTGTACATAGCCACGTCAGCAAATTTTAATTCACCCTATTTTGTTACCATAATTTGGTGATATAAGTCGACTTTCGTAAGATATATACAGGATAATTCTTATAAACTGAAATAGATACCATACATACATACATACATACATACAATCACGCCTGTATCCCATAAAGGGGTAAGCAGAGCACATGAAACTACTAAAGCTTCAGTGCCACTCTTGGCAAATAAGGGTTTAAAGAAAATGAAACTGTGACATTGCAGTGACAGGTTGCCAGCCTCTCGCCTACGCCACAATTTAACCTATAATATATAAGATACCATACACTAAAGAAAAAGCGATCAAGCTCACTGGTGGCGAAGCCGGGAATCGAACCCGGGTCTCCAGCTAACGCGGCTGACGTGCTAAAACCGTTACACCACCCCGACCGCCGCCGAGGTACCCGTCGAAATTTCTCTAGTGTATGTTATCTCTGAAGGCTAGGCGCCTTTGACCAACTCTAAGGGCGAGCAATTTGTGCTTGCACCTCCTATATGAATCCTTTTGTAGGATTACGATATAGGATAATTCTTATAATTAAGAAAATATAGATACTAGAGAACCTTAATGACCAAATAAAACTTACTAAAATATCAATTCATGAAATAAATCTTGGTAACAAAAATGGAATAAAAAAAAAACAAATTTAACTTTTTCCTTAATTTTTGTACAAACTTTTCGAGAACTGCTGATGGGCGTTTTCATAATTTGGGACCCCCCAATTAGCGTAAGCTGTTAACAAAAATTAACTCACTGTCAGTTTTGTGGCGATAATTAAGCATGGAATTTCAATGCTTAATTGTCGTCACAAAACTGACAGCGAGTTAATTTTTGTCAACAACTTTTACTAATGGGGGGGGACCCAAATATTGAAAATGCCCATATTATTATCTGTGGTCCTGTCCTTGAGTAAGGATGCCAAAGCTCAACCAAGTTACAGAGCGTTATATTCGGCAACGCGCATGGAACACTTCTTGAGTTGAAATTGTTGAAAACGTCCATAGACGACATACACTATACGTTCAAACGGTGCGTATACTTGTTTGCCACCCACGTCGTATATACCTAACTCTTGTTATTTTTGACAATCTTAAAGGTAGGTTGTGTAATTGTGTATAGTCACCGGCATACATAAGTGATGATTTCTGCACCTTGTCACATTAACATCTTGTTTGAAATGTTACACGAAGTTGTCAAATTATTAAAAGCGACAAGGTACAGAAATCATCACTTATTTGGACCATTTTTTTCAAAGTTGTCCACCCCACTTTTTTGTAACATGGGTATTTTTTACACGATTAATACTCAGAATCGCGAGGTTTCGATTCTGATAGGAAAAAAACAAATGTCCCAAGATTTCCATACATTTTTTCGAACCTTCCATTCCGTTACCGCCATACAGAATGTATGAAAAAATGGTAACGGAATGGAAAAAAACCTTGAGACACTTTTTTTCTCCTAAAAATGGAAAGAGCTCGCGATTCTGAGTGGAAACCACATAAAAATTTCCAAATCCAAAAAAAAGTGGGGTGGACAACTTTGAAAAAAAAAATGGCCCATTTATGCCGGTGACTGTACACCGAGGAATTTAATTTATATTACTTTACAACTAGGGGCGAGCAATCTAATGTCTTCACTACTCCCGATTCGATTCCCGGCTCGGCCACCAGTGGGCCTTGTCGTTTTTTCTTTCGTGTATGATATCTATTTGTATTACTTTGTTAAACAAAGTTTTGTATTGAACCAATCCAGTAAAACTTCAAGAACATTACATTATATCATAATTTATGAATTCAACTTTGATGTATTTCATTAAAAGTAATCTAAGTTTGGTAAACAAGTAAATTGAACAAAGAATAATGTTATTACTCTTGACTACATGATATTGTAATGCGTAACTCGTGTTTATCTAAAACACTCCCTTCGGTAGTTTGAATTTTGTCGCCACTCGTTCCGAACTTCTCTTTTCCGCACTTGTATCGTAATATATTATTTCGTGACGTGAACGTTATCAATATTTATTACACACGACAAAGTTCCATGTACCTACCAGTGTGAAAATTTTTGCTAGGCAACACTGAGCAAAAAGTAACCATCTTTTACATCATATACTTTACTAGTAATACATTTTAGGCAAGCCCGTGGGAATCGGCTTGTATGGATCAGAATATAATTTATTCGTGAACACAGTCAAGATTAATTACACATTACATCACAAACAGAAAGGAATGAAGCGCCACGAAATGGCCTCATCTCAGCGTGTTGCTGGTGACTTCCAGCGCTGATTTTCCGATGAGACCATCGAGTGAAAAAAAATAACATGTAACAATCGTTAAAAAAAAATCATCATCCTCCTTGCGTTATCCCGGAATTCGATACGGCTCGTGAGAGCCTGGGATCCGCTATGGCAACTAATCCCAATATTTGGCGAATGTATATTTTATATGTAATGAACTATTCATAAGAGCTTGTAATTATTAGGCCTACATGAATAAATATATTTAAAAAAAAAATGCAATAAGTAGCTTTACGAAAGCAACCGGCATATCACCTTCCAACCCGAAGGGTAGCTAGGCCTTTTAGTTCGGTTTCCTCACGATGTTTTTCGTCACAGAAGTATAAAATGACATTTCGCACATAAGTTCCAAAAAAACTCATTGGTACGAGCCGGGATTTGCACCCGTGACCTCCGGATTAAAAGTCGCACGATCTTACCGCTAGGCCACCAGCGCTTTTTGCTACACTGAGAGAAAATACAACCAGTTTTCATGTTCGTTCAACAAGTTTTTTGGTTAAAATAGCGCCTACGTGCTCTTTGGTTCAAACAACAAGCTACTTGTCATTTGAATCGGCAATATATTTGAATCAACAAGTCGATTTTATAAAAACAACCTGACACATATTGTTTTAAACATACGTTGGGCTGATTCAAACGGATAAACCGCAACAAGTCGAACTTGTTAAATTCACAATGCAAATTTCTCTCAGTGTAGGCCACTACAGCTTTTTATTTCTAATATATTTTTAAAGTAACCCTACAATATTGTCTTAAAATGTCTGTGCGCTCTTATCGTTGACATTTTGTTCCTTTTTTAGGGTTCCGTACCTCAAAGAGGAAAAACGGAACCCTTATAGGATCACTCGCGTGTCTGTCTGTCCCTCTGTCACAGCCGATTTCTCCGAAACTACTGGACCGATTTACTTGAAATTTGGCACACGTATGTAAACCTGTGGCCCAAAGACGAACATGTAATTTAATTAGATGAAATTTAATCACAGGGGTCACTTTTGGGGGGTAAAATTGAAAATTAAAAATCAAAGTTATTAAAACTATATTGTGTTACATATCAAATGAAAGAGCATTTTATCAGCATCTGAAATATATTTTTTTTATATTTTTTGTTTTGGTAATTTAGAAGTAATTTAAGAAAATAAGCAAAAAATGACCATTCCCCCCCCCTTATCTCCGAAACTACTTAGCGTAAAATTTTCAAAAAAATACACGAGATAGCCCTCTCCCTGTAGATTACAGGAAAACCTATTAGAAATCTACAGTCAAGCGTAAGTCGGACTTAAGAGAAAAAAACTCAGATTACGAATTTCACTCACTGCCGCTGCAAGTAGTTACTAAACGTCTTAAAATTGTGTAAGCGAGTTGGACAGGTATAAAGAAATTCATTTCTGTCTTTTTCCTTTTAGAACTTGTTCAAATTTTTTTTCATTTATACAAAATGACTTAAGTTCCTACTAAAAAGGAGGCGCTTAAGACTGTTTATAAATTGACTGAGCAAAATTTTATTCAAATCGGTCCAAAAAAAGGTGTCTGTTGACGAAAACATAGAATTTGTGCCACCGAGAGCCCAAATCTGCAGTCCATTTTGCTCTATCTCTTATCGTTTCCGAGATATATACGTAAAGTCTTGAAAGTGCGAAACGTTAACTTTGCCATCATAGTCGTTCAGGCGCTCATGAGTTCTTTGTATGGAAAAGTCGAAAACCGACTCGCACTTGACCAATGTTCATAGAACGTTGTGGTTTTTTTTTATTAGCAAAAATGACTTAAGCGCCTTCAGAAGTGCAGGTGCTTAACACCGTTTGTAAGTTAAAGTTAGCTGTGATGGCTCAACGAAGAAAGAAGATTTCAATATCCTACTTATACATATTTCATTAATTTAACTATACAGTTTTTATTACTCAAGCCAAGCGTTACGTTAGCTATTGCTATTGATAGGAAAACTTGTGTATAAAGCTTGAAAGAAATTATGGAACGCGTCGCATACGAAATCAAACCTTATCGATATGGAAGTAGACGATGCGATTAGACGTGACGGCGTAAGTGTGCACAGTCTTAAAACATTCAGCGCCTCAGATTGCGGTAGTAGGACATCATCCGATTCATCCGAACGCTCAAGGCCACGTCCACGGTTTATGTCCAATAGTTTGCACAATTCAGTGTCATATTCATTATCTACATAGATCGCGGCAGTGGACGGCGTTCGTCGCGTTTTTAGGCACCGGCCACATCAGAGCGTCGCGTGTCTCGGGGCGCGCAACGGACGTCGGCGCCACGCCACCTGAGTGTAATTCAAAAAGCGTCTCCTCGGTACATTTTGTATAGGAAGGACGTAAGGCGCGCCGCGCCACGCCACCTGGGGCGCGTCTTACGTCCTTCCTATACAAAATGTACCTACTGAGCGAGGAGGCGGCGTGGCGCGGACGTCCGTTGCGCGCCCCGAGACACGCGACGCTCTGGTGTGGCCGGTCACTTAGGTGATTATCTGATTATCGATGGACTATCGCATCGTTCTAAACTACCGCGCAGCAGCGCGAACTGAATTAAACTTATGTTGGTTGCAATAAGAGGTAGATTTGTTTAAAAATATGCACACTTGCCACCTGCGGTAATAAAATTTTATGGCTTGCGCGATGATCACATTTATTAACACCATAACCGCCAATTACTTGCATTTGAAATTGAACTTTAATTACTAAGAAATAACGTTGTTTTTGTAAAAAAATGAAAGTAGTTTTTACTACATTGCGAAGTTTTCGTTTGTCAACTAGACGCACACATTTGCAACTAAGCGATCGGACACTTTTGAGTGTCGAATTTGTAGGTGACAGTGTATCTAGCCTCGTGGCGCCGAATGTACTTTCTAAAGTACATAATGGTTTCAATGGAATTTTAACTCTCATAAACAAATAAAATATAATTTCTTTTGTTTATAAAATTTTTCGAATAACTGAAATTGAATTCAATCTCAAGTACAATAAGAATCAAAATTCCCTAGCAAAAATTTTGTATGGTGGGCGCCACGAGGCTCGGGAAGTTTTTAAATTGATGTTATCGCATCGATCTACTGAGGGGGGCGGTGCCTACAGTAGTTGTTGTAGTTGTATGCATACCTAGCTCACGCACACAGACGCGTCCACTGGCGCCGCGCCGGTGTCTGCGTGCGCTCTCTGCAATGTCTGCAAATTCTATGCACAGCGCAGAATAATTATGCAGAAACCACATGGTGGTCTGTGGCAGAAACTCAATAGACATTTTTAGGGTTTTTAAAATAAGTACCTAGGTACGTGAAGTAACATGGTAAATTAAAAATTATCATTAGATACTTATTTGCGGAAGTGTAAACAATTTCCTTCGTTTTGCCATATATCAATAATTACCTATCTATATTAAATTAATTAATCCGTATACATTACATTTTTACAATTAAGTGTATGAATTATACTTTTTATCGTACGGTCAGCTATATAAATATCTATACACCTGTATTCATTCAATTTTGAACCTTCTTCTTCAGTAATAAGTTTCGATATGTAAAGAAATTGAAGGACGATACACAGGCGGGCGGAGACACCGCGCGCCGCTGCGGGCGGGGCGGGAGGGAGGAGGGGTGTCGATGGACGAAGTCACGCGGGATTCGCCGCGCGAACTCATCATTCGCGCGCTCGGCTCCCTTCGCTGCCTGCACACGTTCGCTGCTCTCGTACGATTTGATATTATACAGGGTGCCCGGTAATTAATGGACAACCTTTTAACCACCAAGAGGGCACCTTATACTGGTCCAGAAAATCTATGGGATATGGGTTAAATTGTGGTGTAGGCGAGAGGCTGGCAACCTGTCACTGCAATGCCATAGTTTCGTTTTCTTTTAACCCTTTATTTGCCAAGAGTGGCACCTTATATTGGTCCAGAAAATCGACTTTAAGGTTTAGTAAAAGTGGCCTGGTTTTCGAGATTTTCACAATTTTTAAAATTTTAATACCTACTACCTAAAATTTTAAAAAGTGTGAAAATCTCGAAAACCAGGCGACTTTTACTAAACCTTAATGTCGATTTTCTGTAAGGTGCCCTCTTGGTGGTTAAAAGGTCGTCCATTAATTACCGGGCACGTGCACCCGATATATTTGTCAAGCAATTTCTGACGTAAGAAAGCGCGACTCATTCGCGCAGTCGGCAAACGTCTCTCGTTGTCGTACAATCTGACATTATTCAGCTACCTTTTATCGCTTGGCTTTAGTTCGCATATACAAGAGTACCTATAGGTACTACAAGGTCCAAGGCAAAATACAACAATAGATAATGTATTTAGTAAATAGTATTTTTAAATTTAAAAGTGGAAAATGTCTGCCTTGGGTGAGACTTGAACTCACGGCCTCTGAATCGATACTCCAGCGCAGACGTTTCTGCTAATCAGAAGTTAAAATTTAAATAATATTTATTTAGTAATTTCCCGCTAGAAACTTGCGTTATACAATTCTGTATACTTTTTCAGCTACCATAACCAAATTTGGATTAGATTAAAAAAACCTTTAAGTAGATAAAACTTAGAACCTTTCAGATTGTTTTACTCACCCTTTCTGATGTTTACCATACTTATACTTATCCAGTTATTCATAAACGTACACTAAAGTTATCAAGCCGATAAATTTCGTTTGTCCCTTTCCGACGTATTGGTGTGATAGAAAGGGACAAACGAACTTTATCGGCTGGATACTTTAGTGTATGAATAAGGGTGTTAAAATTTATAGCTACGAAATTTTACATAAAACACCTACTTTAAAATAAAATAAAAAATGTTGAATTTGGTTAACATTATAAAAGACCTCACGCAAGCTGTGCTAATTAGTTCGCGAATTCGTCGAGAGGTGGCGCTAAACACAATTATGCTATTTATGCTCATTAGAGAACCTATACTTCTAGCCGGGTAAGTAATACGAGATATAATAACGTATCGTATATTACTTATAATATCCCATACAACCATTTCAGTCGCAAAATCTTCAAATCAGTAACTAACTGTCAAATGTGACATAACGCGTGGTAACGTCGTGCGAACAATGCGACCGTATTGATACAATAACAAAATGTAGTCGTCGTGTGCACTCGTTACGGTAACAAGATGTGTACGAATTTGTGGCTGTCAATGTCACTGTCAGAATGACTTTTAACGACACTTTATTAGTCGACGTTTGCACACATAACGGTAACAACATGTGGACGAATTTGGGGCTGTCATTGTCACTGTCAGAACGGTTTCTGACAGTGACATTGACAGAATTTGTACACACATGTGTAGGTCTGATTACCGAACTGCTCCTAAACCACTGTATCCGCAAATGACAATCTGAAATACGAAGGTTTCTCAAACTGTCTTATGAAGTTGTGGACTGGTTGCTTTGAATCATTTAAATACGAGCGAATTAAATAATAATAAACGACGACGACCAGTTAAGCACTCTTCGACATTTTATAGAAATGTGGGAAAGTTAAGAAAAGTGCAGAATGATAATACAAATAGATAAGCACTTTATAGTTACTTAATGTATTAAATATATAATTTTTAATTCTTATTGATAAAAATGAAGTGTAGTGTTGCTTTACACAATAAAAGTAGGAATCAAATTAAATAGAGTATTTACTGTGATATTAATAGAATTTCTGTTGCGCAATGATAGTTTTTTTCAGTACAGATGCTGCTTTTTTAACGCAGTAGTGCGAGCAAATCAAGCAATGATTCATTTCTTGTCTGGTCGAAACTCTTAGCTTAGATTTAGGTACTGAAAATCGTCGTACGATACACGTGCGAAAAGGACATTCACAACTCGTGTCGATTTAAAACACTCCCTTCGTTCGTGTATTAATATATCGCTACTCGTATCGATTTTCCTCTTTTCCGCACTCGTATCTACAAGTATTTTGTTTGGGTTACAAAAAAACACATTATTTACTCTACTACGTTTTATTTATGTCTCTTTAACATTACAAATTTGTAGACACTTATCTATACAAAAATCTTGACAAAAGAAGTACAGATCGCTGAAATTAATGTTGATAGTAATATTAATGACGACTACTTCAAAAAGTGTCAATTGTGAAATGCCGCAAAATACTAGTTGCTCTATAGAAGACCATAATAATATGATCCCCCGATCCTTTACAACCCAGCAGCTCGGTACGCACGTTACAATTTTTTTTAATCTTCTTTAGTGAGGGCAACTGAGTACGACGGCATATTTAATTGTTTATAAAGTTTGAGGATACCTGGAAAAAATAATACAAGAAGCCATTTTGAAAATATAATAAATATTCACTGCTTTCGGTCACGCGTGTACGCTGCGACCATTTTGCGACCGTTTGTCGACCGTTTGGTGACCGTTTGGCGACTGTTTTTTACATGGAATATTACCGTCTTAATCCATATTTTAACAACTTTATTGGTTTTCTAGGCATTATTTTTATTATTTCAGTATAGTATATGTACCGGAGCACTAAATCTTCACCAATCAATATACATAACACGCAAACACCGAGTAGTCAATAATATTATTACTGGTTAAACTGAGGTAAATTGATGGCGCGTTGATAAATTTAGACTTATTTTATGAAATCACTCGAGCAATTTAATTGGCCATGGTAATTAGCCCACATTATATTACAAATGCAAACAATATTTATCTTTAACAAATTCTTACGCCATTACATTTTAATGTCAAATGATTTTATTTCTTTTTTACTTTGACGTCTCTCACGTCTCTCACAGTCGCCATTTGAAAAGAATGAAATGAACGAATGATTTTGGGAAAGTAGTCGCCAAACGGTAACAATGTGTGCACGCGTAGTGCACACTTCTGTCACTTCTGTGACCATTTGTGCCTGTTACCAATCGTCCCCATTTGGGTCGCCGCGACTAAACGTCGACCGTACTGCGACTAAGCATTGAGACCCGAAGACCTGTGTGTACACAAAATAGGAGGATTTGCGTAGGAACGGCGACCGATTATGGTTATATGGGATATACGCTCACTTTGTATAAGCTTGTTCAGCATAACGTTCACTGGATATAATACTCAAAATCGATAAAAGTAAATCATCTAATTTCGAAGTGGATAATGTTTATTCTCTATAATATCAGTGTATATAAAGATTAATGTATATAACGTTCGGGATACCTAATATTAATATCATATATTAATCAATTATTCTAACATGAAAAGGTGTAATGTTCATAATATCTAAGATCTATGTTTATAACGTTTAGGTTACCTAATATTAATAACATATATTTTTCAATTAATCTAACATCAAAAGGCGTAATGTTCATTCTATGTCTTAGATTTGAAATGCATAATAACCTTTTTTTTTTTTTTTTTTTTTTTTTTCTGGAGGGGAAAAATGCTGTTACGCATACCACTCGGGTACGGGGATGAACCCGAGTGGTTATGTGGGACTCCTTTACCCAGTTTACCCACTAAATAACCCCCCCGTCTTACACCTCGGTGCTATTTTGGAGGACATGGGAAATACAGGTGTACCCTACCATGCCCCCCAGCAAACGGCTGTCAAGCCCCAGCTTTATGAAAATCATCCACCAGTAAGGGGGCATCCAAGTAAGTATGCCCTCACCATGAGGACCTTCTGTCTTTCAGGTGACAGTTGTCCCCGTGACTGCCACCCAGAGGTCCTCGTTAAGGCGGTAAGCGACGGTCATGGGCGACCCGCCTCCGCCCAGCTCGTTTACGCCGCAACGGGTGAGCATCGACGTCTTCTTCCCGTGCGCGCTCTGCCAATTCTTTTTCAGCCATGACGGCTTCGCAAAATGAAATCATGGCCTGAAAACTTTTTTTATTTTGGGTCATTGCCTTAATGATGGCCAGCAACGACAAATCTCCTCCAACCACCGCAACCAAATCATTCCGTTGCTCATCCCAGCTTGGACATTCCACCAGCGTGTGCTGCGCCGTATCTTCTATACTATTGCAGTGATGACACGCTGGCGTGGGCTCCCTCTTAGATCTGTCACACAGGTATTTACCAAAACACCCATGACCCGAAAGCACCTGTGTGAGATGGAATGATACCACCCCGAATTGTCTCCCAACCCATTCTTTCATAACAGGCTGAATCGCGTTCACCGTCCAGTGGCCAGCAGTAGGAAATTCCAGCCTGTCACTCCATTCACGAAGAACAGCATCACGAGCATCCATTCTCCAACGTTTTACTTCCTCGAACATAGGCTCTTGATTCCTAGCTCTCGCCTCTGAGATCCGCCAGTATATATCCGCTAGAGCTTCAGCCTCCAAGTCCCAAGGTGGGGTCCCGGCCAAAGCACATGCCGCCTCACACGAGATGGTGCGATACCCTCTGATCATTCTTATTGCCATGACTCTTTGGGGTCTCCGAAGAAGTCTCTTGTTATCGGCATTGAGGGCATCTACCCATATAGGCGCTCCATATAGTGCCATTGATCGCACCACCATCGTGTAAAGGCGACGGCAACCAACGTTTGGCCCTCCCACATTCGGTAAAAGACGACTTAGAGCTCCAGCTGCACCCAAAAGTTTTGGAGCCAGGCGCTTGAAGTGCTCTTTGAAGTTCCACCGGCTATCGAGGAATAGCCCCAGATATTTCATAGTTGGCTGAATGCCGATGTTAACTCCGCCTACCATGAGTTGAGCACCAGCTGGAGGTGCTTTACGAGGACCGTGAAAACAGATAGCTTCTGATTTATGCAGAGCAACCTCCAGTCCCAGTCTACGAATCCTTGCTACCACATGAGCCACCCCCGCCGTCGCTAGCAATGACGCCTCCCTGAAAGTGTCAGCCTTCACTATAACGAGAGTGTCGTCAGCGTAGCATGTTAGTGAAACACCTGGAAGGTTTCTGCCACGCAGCACCCAGTCGTATCCAATATTCCACAGGAGCGGTCCCAGGACCGACCCCTGTGGAACACCGCATGTCATGGGCTTTATACCCCATTCGTCTTGCGTGGTGTATTTGACCGCTCTTCCGGTTAAATAGGCCTCTATGATTTTGCTCAAGTAAGGCGGCATATCGTGGTACCTGAGCGCCTCTTTTATGCATCCCCAAGGCAGGGTGTTAAATGCATTGGATATGTCCAGAGATACTGCCAAAACTACCGCACCTTGGGATACCGCCTCCTTTGCTATAGCCCTGACTCTTGCAATCGCATCAACTGTAGATCGGCAGCGACGAAACCCATACTGGTTATTGCTAAGATTTGGGCCCACAGTTTCGAGGTGCTTAACGAGACGAAGCGAGATGATTCGTTCAAAAAGCTTGCTCACCTCGTCGAGCAAGACAATCGGCCGATATGCAGACGGTGAGTCAACCGGACGACCTTCTTTTTGTATAAGGACCAGTTTCCCTATTTTCCAGGCTTGAGGAAACCGACCCTGCTCTAAACATGCACTAAACAATGCTCTCACGCGCGATTCAAGAGGGCCTAGTGCAACAACCCATGCCCGACCAGGTATACCATCAGGACCCGGAGCTTTGTTTTTTAATCTCAACCGCAGAATGGCCGCTCCTAATTCACATTCGGTGACCTCTGGAGCGTTGGGAGCTTCCGTTCCAACTCTAAATGGTGCCATAGGAGGTGGCACAAAATCTACTCTCTCTGGGAAAAGGGTGTCTACCACTCGCTGCAATAGTTGAGGCTGGAGACTCTCTGTCAGAGGGGGTGCCCACGGCCGAATTTTACCTCTCACCATTTTGTACGGCCTCCCCCAAGGATCGTTATTGAGACTCTCTAGCATCTCTTTCTCCGCAAGTTCCTTAGCTCGGCCAATGGCCACCTGCAGAGAAACAACTTGCTCTCTGTAGGCTACATAGAGCAGGGCCTCTTCGTCTTTATCTCGTCGTTGCCGCCTTCGACACCTTGTGTACTCACGTCGCGCTGCGATGCAAGATTCTCGCAGTTGTGCCAATTCTGCAGACCACCAGTACACCCTTCGTTGTGGTGTGTAGGGACCCAAACGAGGCATGGCAGCATCGCAAGTCTCAGTCATGGCATCCCCAAGCCATTGCGCCTCTTCTTCGATATTTAGAGGATTATGAGGCGTGGGCAACCAGGCCTTAACCAGAGCGGCCTCCTCCAGAAATTCACGGTTGAGACGTTTTAGCCCCCAACGAGGGCTCTTCTGCCTGTGAGGTCTTCTAGTTCCTCTCATTACTACTGTGTGAGTAGTAATGTTAAATCTGATATAGCGATGGTCTGAAAGTGTCTCTACGTCTTCCAAACATTGCCAGTTGTAGACACGACGAGCCAAAGCATCGTTTGCAAACGAGACATCAACGATCGAGCCACCGTTATGCCGCACACAAGTGTCCACGTTCCCTCGATTTAACACTACCAAACCAAATGCAACAGCCCATTCTTCTAGGCACTGACCACGAGGATTTGTTATAGCAGAACCCCACGCTCTGGATTTTGAATTTAGATCCCCGGCTACTAATATAGGTGTGGGATGCAGTTGTCTAATTATGGCACCCACTTCCATAAGGAGTTGCTCAAAATCCACCATACGACCATTTGGAGAGAAGTAGCAACCAATAACCGCTATGTTCTCGCATGTCGCTGCCACAAAACCGTGACCCCTGATAACGCCCTGAAAAGGCGGGGAGCCAGCAGTGCTTCTTGACACCAAAGCGACGGTATCGTCTACGTCCCCGATCCATCCTGCTCGGACAGGAACAGAATATGGCTCAGCCACTACAGCAATATTTATCAACCACTGCGCCATACTCTGAAACAACAGGTCCTGAGCTCTGGCGCAGTGATTAAGATTAGTCTGTAAAATGTTAATAGCCATATTAATTTGTATCCATTCCAGAAGCCCCATGTGTCCCATCCTCGATGAAAATGGGCGAGTGGACAGGCTGTGAGGAGGCCCGGGAGCCATCATCAACCTTTGTCTTCGGTCTCTTCGGTGGGGCAGTACAGCTCTTACTCCCTACCCTATGATCTGCCCTTTTTCCCAATGTTGCACAAACACTGCAGTGTGGTGCGGCCGAGCATTCGTTTGCCTTGTGTCCTTTCTGGCCGCAGCGGTAACACAATTCGGACCTGTCGATGTCTGAAGTACATTTCGCCTTTACATGTCCCGGCTCCAAGCATCGGTAACACCTTTGGGCACGCGCTTCAAGAAGCTTTATTTGAGCGGACACCCAACCCACCAGCAGCCTCTCTTTTTCCGCCACTTTTTTGGCTACAGCGACTGGACAGCGAACCCAAGCCGAGCCTAAACTCCAAGGGTCGGATTTGATCTCACCCACTTTTACCTCATGGATAGCGCAACTACTAACTTTCGCAATAGCCGCAGCAATGTCCTCCACTGTTACCGAGTCATCAAGACCAGAAACACGTAACTCCGCACTTTTAGTGGGTCGAGAAACCCTAACCTCCTCAGCGCTAAATAACGACCCCAGCTTTTCTGCGAGTTTATCAGCCTTTGGACCGCTGGCAGTCCCCGGTATCTCCAATAGTCTGGCACCTGTGGCGGCTACTTTAAAGCGGATAGAATCTATGTTGAGCTCCGCCAGATCAACATTTGTTTTGGCCGTGGCCAATACACTCTTATAGGTGATGCCCTTTTTCTCTGCCTCTGGTTGCAGCGACAAAACCACAGCAGTAGAGCGAGGAGGTCGCAATTTGCGGGCCTTTTGCTTTTTTGACTGCTGCGGCGCCTGCTTACTTTGCACTGAGGCTCGCATCTCTATCCCACGCTGCGGTTGAGAGGCCGAGCGAGGATTTTTCCTGCTACTTTTAACTGCCGTATTCCAAGCCAAATCAGTAGCCACAGGGGCATTTGGTAAAGACAAAGGAATCGGTGATGCGGCAATGCGAGCCGCGGCGGCTTCTACAGATGCAAGGGTCGCCTTCTTTCTCTTCTTCTTCCCTTTTTTGGGCTCCTGTGTCAAATTTGGAGGCCCTCGCTTAGGTGCCGCTTCTGAAGCGGGTTCAGGCTCCTGGGTATGAGCAGTTTCCTGCTCGGCTCGACGCCTCAAGTCAACAGCCAACGGGGGCCGCATCGGTTGGGCTGGCAACAATCTGCCCTCTAACTCTAACGCTCCCAGTCTTGCGTCAAGCATTAGACCTATCTTGGCGGTCATTGTACGCATTAGGTTTTCTACGTCAAGGGGTTCTGTTGCATCCTTACGAGAGGTACTCGTTGTCCCTGCATTTACCGTTGGTTTTGAAGTGGCCGGAGTCGGTCTCTTTAATTCTTCCCTGATATCCGCTCTCAGCTGGGCCATTTCAGTCTTAAGCTCCTGCAGCTGGGTACGTAGACTATCGTTTTGCGCCTGCAAACGCCTCGTCTCCTCCGATGTAGTACGATCCAAAAGGCACTCAAATGTCTGTTTTATAGACTCCGCCGCGTCCTTCAGTGCCTTTACAAAAGTACCTTTCAGATTGCCGGAGTTTTTAGCAACCAAGGTGATTGTATTTAGGCTTGTCTGCACTTGCTGTGACAGGGCAGCTGCAGAAAGATCATCTTGTCCACAGGGCAGAGAAGTGTCAAAACTTAAACTACCCGACTGTTTCAAAGAAGGCAATTGTATACTTGATATTTTCTTTTCCGCCCTCAATTGCATTTCTTCTTTCTTCGCTCGATTAGCCTTGGCAAGGCCAATATAATGCCCGGCGGAAGAAAGTTGACTACGACCTCTTTTGGACTGACTTCCAGACTGTGATATCTTCTCCGAGACTCCCTCCGAGTCAGATCCCGAGTCAATGAGGCCACGTTTCCTCCAAAAACGCCTGTCATCGCTGAGAGATTCGTAACAGCTCATCGCCGAGTCCGATTCAACATGATCGCCTCCTAGTTGGAGTATGGAGTCATCAATAGCTGACGTTGCGTCAGATTCTATGTCCGCCCCTTTGACATCTTTTCTCTTGGCCGAAGCTGGAACTAAGGTCCTGTGTTCCCCATCACAGCGGGTGAGAGACACCCTTAAATCCGGGAGCGATCTCCTGGATTCTACTCTATCTGAGACTTCTGGTGTTTCGCCGCCTAATGAAGACACTGACCTCTGGGTCACTTCTTGGGTCTCCTTTGATTGATTAGGTGGCTCAACCGTTTCAGATGTCAACCGGCGATTGTCACCTCTCTGCCTTAAAACTCTTCCTTCTTTCTTTATCTCCGCCACGTTTTGGCTCTGAGAAGAGCCATTTTGATGTTGGCCCTGAAAAGGGCCGTTTATATTTATGTTTTTATCTATATTCAAATCTGCCATAAAATTCCCACGAGTATTGAACGATATAAATTGCACTGGCGGTTACGCCCATACCGACACAGTGGGCTATATACTCTAGAGGTCACCAGGTATCTAGAGGCTGTTAACGACGACGCTGTCGGGTGTTAAAGGGTTTTCCTTCCCGCGGGCCGGCCAACGAAGGCAAGCCCTCCGCGCCGCAAACACCACCCGTACTCCATGCCGCCAGTGATGGAGGTCGTTGGGAAAATGCTGCGGGTTGCGGGATTCAAGGCGAGCTGGCGTAGACTCCCCTACGTAGTCTCGTTAGAAACTACCCTAACATCGAGACTCCCGAACAAAAAGGCATGAAGCCTAAAACTACTTTGCGGCCGTAAAACATTCATTCATTCTATTCATTCATTAGACTCTCTCAAAATGTATCTTTCAACCATCACCATTCAAAGCCTTTAGGCTCAATGGCCTCCCCCCTGACAGGATATTGGCAGCACCGGTATGCAATAACTTGGAACCAAGGGATTACTTACCGGTACTCCCGGGGTGCACCGTCCAGGAACCCTTCTATTTCCCCCGGATTAACTGGAATCATGAAGAAAGAGAAAGGACCTGGCACTCTGGGAGGTTTCCTGTCCTTAGCACCCCAAATGCATAATAACCTAACCTAACCCACTTTCTTAGCAACAGTTTTGTGTGGGGGTCACAGTTCTAACCTAACCTAAACCTACTTTCTTAGCAACAGTTTTGTGTGTGGGGGTCGCAGTTCTAACCTAACCTAAACCTACTTTCTTAGCAACAGTTTTGTATGGGGGTCGCAGTTCTAACCTAACCAAAACCTACTTTTTTAGCAACAGTTTTGTGCGGGGGTTGCAGTTCTAACCTAACCTAAACCTACTTTCTTAGCAACAGTTTTGTGTGGGGGTCGCAGTTCTAACCTAACCTAAACCTACTTTCTTAGCAACAGTTTTGTGTGGGGGTCGCAGTTCTAACCTAACCTAAACCTACTTTTTTAGCAACAGTTTTGTGTGGGGGTCGCAGTTCTAACCTAACCTAAACCTACTTTCTTAGCAACAGTTTTGTGTGGGGGTCGCAGTTCTAACCTAACCTAAACCTACTTTCTTAGCAACAGTTTTGTGTGGGGGTCGCGCAGTTCTAACCTAACCTAAACCTACTTTCTTAGCACCAGTTTTGTATGGGGGTCGCAGTTCTAACCTAACCTAAACCTACTTTCTTAGCAACAGTTTTGTTTGGGGGTCGCAGTTCTAACCTAACCTAAACCTACTTTCTTAGCAACAGTTTTGTGTGGGGGTCGCAGTTCTAACCTAACCTAAACCTACTTTCTTAGCAACAGTTTTGTATGGGGGTCGCAGTTCTAACCTAACCTAAACCTACTTTCTTTGCAACAGTTAAATGTTATAATGGTGAACGGTATGGCATATAAACTGATATTAAGCTAATATAATCGTTATATTAAGTAATGTTATTTATGGTGGACGGTATACTTAGTGTATGGTATATAAACTGAAATTAATAGCTAATGTAAACGTTATATTAAGGAATGTTATGCATGGTAAACGGTATACGTAGTGTATGGTATATAAACTGAAATTAAGTAATGTAAACGTTATATTAAAAAACGTTATGTAAAACTAATATTATGGCAATTCAGCGTTATTTCTTACAAAAGTATTGATGTTGGTGTTATATCTAACGTTCATTATTGCTCCTGAATGTTAGTAACATGAAATTATATATATTACCGTTATATCTCGTGGGACGCACCCCTTCTAGCCTAGCCCAGTCTAAAGAATTATGTGAGTAACGTAAAAGTTTTGTAGGTACGGAACCCTCGGTGGGCGAGTCCGACTCGCACTTGTCTTTTTAAAAGGCTTGTCTTTAATTGGCTTTTTCTCTCAACTCTTTTATTGAGTTTATTGTCAGGAAAAGCCACAGGAATTTCAAGAAAAATTAACCATTATTTATTTTCTTTTTTTTTTCTTTCTACAAAGAGGCAGTTAGGTTGTTCCTTTAAATTAAATTTAGAATATATTTTAAGAAGAAGTAGGTATTTTTTATAACCGCTTTTAATGCTTTAATTATTAGATGGCAACACAAATGAATATACGTATAACGTTAAGGTTTGAGGAGTTTCCTCAATTCCTCATAAATCCGATTATAAGAAATCGAAGCTTGACAAACTTTGACTTGAAAACTCAATATGCTTAACAAACATAAACTAAATAAATGTCACTGTTCTGAACTTAAATGCATGCTTTTCTTACAAAAATACCAAAGTCACTATGAGTGTGCCGTTCAGATTTGAGGAGTTCAGTTCTGACCATCATCAGCAGTTCCACTGCACCAAATATCACTATTGTTGAAGGACCTGCGGATACGAAGTTCCTAACGAACTATTGTAATAAAATAAAACAAAACGGAAAATAAAATTATGGAGATTGATGGGGAGCCAAACTCACCGATGTTGTCGTCTCGAGAGTTTATCGGGTGGCCACCCTTGCAAAGCTTGGTTCTCTCTTTCCTTGCACTGCACACTCGCGAATCGTTCTATTATAATATAATTAATTAATAACTTAATTCGTTGCGGATATTTTTATTCACCATTGACAACGACTTTTTTTTCGCGGATTGACAAGACGTATTTTATATTTTTTAAGAAGTTTGGCAAAGAGGCGGGTGACATGACAATTAAAAATGAGGTTGAACCTATCATAAGGAAGAGCGAGCGGGATGGACGATATGAATGATAATGAATGAAAAGGGCGCGAACATTTCTCCCCGGCTTTAAAGGGTTCCTTTAAAGGAAAGAAGTACTAAATAAAATAAATAAATAATGACCCTTTTCTTCGAGTAAAATAATAGCGAAAAAAAATAATATTATTCTAACATAATACCCATTCCATTACTGGTTAGGCAAAGGACACAACCGCACGACAGGACGGACGAAACTTCCTTTACTTGTCCTGACAGTAACAACGCGGGTTGAGCCGTCCTTTGAAGGATGCACTGCGTCTACAACACCCAATGGCCATGAGAATGGCGGCGCATTATCTACTTTAATGACGACTACTGTGCCAATTGCGATGGGAACTGATGGCGTTGTCCATTTAGCTCGAGATTGCAACTGATGCAGATACTCTGCTCGCCATCGTTGCCAGAAAGACTGCACTATCCTATCTAGGAGGGCATGTCGTTCACGTAAGTTACCTGACTCGACCAATGGAGTAGGTAACGACAACAGTGGAGCAGTATGGAGAAAATGAGCAGGAGTAAGAGCTGATGGCTCAGCGGGGTCACTGCTCAAGGCTGTTAGAGGCCGGGAATTAACGAGCGCTTCTATCTGAGCAAGCGTCGTTAGAAGTTCTTCGTACGTCAGTATTTGCGTACCGATCACCTTGAAAAGGTGATTTTTTACTATTTTCACCATAGACTCCCATGCGCCTCCAAAATGAGCAGAAGCAGGAGGGATGAACTTCCAATCAATGCGGTTCTCCGCTAGTTCCATCTATATAAGTGGACGATGAGCATCCAAGAACTTGTAGAGGTCACGCATATAAGAATTGGCGCCAACGAAATTGGTTCCATTGTCCGAATACATGCATTGGACGGGACCACGGCGTGCCAAAAAGCGCTTTAATGCAGCCATGAAGTTGGCGGTACTCAATTCCGTCGCTATCTCAATGTGAAGACAGCGCGTAGTGAGGCAAGTGAAAATACATAACCAAGCCTTGCGACTCTTCACTCCTCTGCCACGAGTAGGCGTATATTGCAGAGGGCCTGCATAATCACACCCTGTATGCGTAAACGGTTTATCCACTTGATTCACGCGACAACCCGGTAAGTCTGCCATGAGCGGAAAAGACGATTGTGGATTCGCTCTGAAACAAGTGTTGCATTTGGCAATGCGGTCGCGAATGACACGACGAGCCGACAGAATCCAATACTGAAGCCTAAGTATAGTCATCATTGACTCGGGACCAGCATGCAAATGCTTTCTGTGAACGTAGTCAACGATCATATTGACTACATGATCACGTCGCGGGAGCACAATTGGGTGCTTCTGAGAATACTGCAAGTCTGTATTTGTCAACCTGCCTCCAACACGAATTAGACCGTCTTTGTCTAAGAACGGTTTGAGCTTTTGTAAAGCAGGTGAGCAATATTTCTTGCTCTTAATTTTCTCAATATCGTCACAAAAATGTTCGTTTTGCAACGATGAGAGAATTTTGCCTTCAGCAAACTCTAAGTCGGATCGGGTAAGGGCCGTGGGGAGCGGTTTCGGATTAAGGATGCGGTACACGTATACGACGATGCGCAGTAATCGAGACCACGACGATATCCGCTGCGCGAGGGAATAAAGTGGTGACTCTGACACATCCGTAGTAGTAGCGTGTGCAAGAGGCTTAAGCTCCGGCACTTCTCCGATGGACTCTCGATCGAGCTCCCTTAAAGGCCATTCTGATGGATGCTTGGATGCCCAAGCCGGTCCTGTAAACCACAAAGGATGATCCACAAGCTTAGCAGGCGTCAGGCCACGCGACAAGCAATCCGCGGGATTTTCTAAGCCCGCCACATGATGGAAGCAGCTGGCCGGTACAGCTTCAATTATCTTAACAACGCGATTGGCAACGAATGTTTGCCAGCGGTGTGGTGATGACTGAATCCAGCAGAGCGCAACTTTCGAGTCGGTAAAGGCGTAGATCTCGTTAATGTTGTAACGGGGCTCGAAATTATCTTGCACCTTCCGCATGAGCTTTGCCAGGAGGACAGCAGCACACAGCTCTAATCTCGCTACAGAGACTGTCTTCAAGGGAGAGACCTTCGACTTGGAACACACCAATCGAACTGTCACTTCATTCCCGTTTATGACCTGAAGATAAACTACACCTCCATATGCCCGCTCGGAAGCATCACCGAAGCCTAAGAGGTTTATAGTACAACCTTGTACTACCCCGAGATGACGCGGTATATGAATTTCATTCAATTTTGGCAACTCAGAACAAAATCGTTCCCATAAATTTACAATATGGGTCGGGGGAGTCTCATCCCAGTCGCATTTGATCAACCAAAGCTCCTGTATGAGGAGTTTTGCGTAAAGGACAACTGGAGCTACTAAGCCGACGTTATCCCATAGGCGAGCCACTGCAGACAAGATTGTCCTTTTAGTGCACGTTGGATCTGGCTCTGTCACCTTGAAATGGAAATAATCGCCAGATTTATTCCAACACAAGCCAAGGACCTTTTGCGAGACTCCTGGGTCTATTTCCAAGTCTACGGAAGCCCTATGAGAAGCAGGTATCTCACGTAGCACGGTCTCTGAGTTGCAGGTCCATTTGACAAGATCAAATTGACCGCATTTGAATAGGTCAATAAGCTCCTTAGCCGCAGCGATAGCAACAGATTCATCCTGCTGTTGCGAATCATCTGACATAATGCTGAAGCATACGTCATCCATGTATGTGCAGGACGATGCGATCGCTGCTGCCATTGGAAACTTATTTCCGTCGTCTGCAATCAGCTGGCGAACGACGCGGAGCGCGTGATATGGGCTCGACTTCATACCAAAACACACACGGTTAAATTCGTATGTCGAAATGGGATCTGCCGGGCGGAATCTATATAAGATTCGTTGAAACTGGCGGTCCGATTCGCGAACACCAATCTGTAAAAACATTTGGCGACAATCGGCTGAAAGCGCTATTTTGAATAAGCGAAAGTTCAAGAGGATTGAAAATAAATCCCCTTGAAGATTGGGCCCTGAGTGCAAGACATCATTCAGCGACAGGCCTGTAGTTGTCTTGCTACTCGAGTCCAGGACCATACGAACTTTGGTAGTGGTCTTATCCTCACGCACGACAGCATGATGAGGAATTATGTATGCGAGGGCTGAAGAGGTGTTCGCGTTGAGAGAGTTAGTCACCCGTAAACTAGAACTTTCCTTTGCTAATCCGCGAATAGATAACGTGCAAGTCAATCAGTGCTAACCTGTTATAATTACTTGCGTATTTTTTACATGCAATTAATTTTCCCACCCTCCCACCGCAAAAATAAAAATAAATACGCAAATAAATATAACAACCCACCACCAAAAATACAAAACTCGACACGTGTTTCGCCTCTCTACGAGGCATCCTCAGGAGCTGATGTTGACGGTCCGAAGTCCCGCAACTGACTGATCGTCCCCAGAATGGTCGGCCATATTTATACTTTGTCCACCCCCCTACCAAGCAAGTTAGATGGAAAAATTCGTAATAACGGCGATGACGCAACATTCAACTGCTCATTAAGGATTAACCCCTATTGTTGTACCTAATTATCTCCAACTGTTCCAGAACCCCCAAACGCAGCCCTTTCTCACATACATGTAAAACATCAAAAGAATGATTCTCTGATACAGTATGGTCACTCTCTATCAAATGCTTTGCAAAATTGGATCTCTCTGGATGGTTGTGCCTGTATGATGCCATATGCTCCTTATACCTAGTAGTGAAATTGCGGCCCGTTTGGCCCACGTACACTTTGTTACAAACATCACAGCTCAACTTATAAACCCCAGATTTTTTCCCTTTCTCGATCCTATCTTTGCCGTTACAAAGCTTGGAGTGCAAAGTGTTATTTGTCCTAAAGGCCACAGGAATGCCGTTTGACTTCAAAATCTTATAAATGTCCTCTGACACTTTGCCAACATAAGTAATGCTCGCTTGACACCTCTTAACCGGTTCAGAAGGACGTGCCGCATACAACATATTGTTAACCATAACCATTCGCTTCTTTCTGATGATGCCATCAACGATTGATTTATCATAACCGTTCGAAACTGCCAAGTGGTAAATATTGTCCAATTCGGCTCGATAGTGTTCTTCAGAAAGAGGCATAGACAACATCCTATGCACATAACAGTGAAAAGCGGCCAACCTATGCTGCCAAGGGTGTGTAGAAGAAGCTGGTATAACTGTATCAGTATGTGTAGGCTTGCGGTAAATTTGAAATTGATGGCTATTATTAACTCTAGTAATGGTCAAATCTAGAAAATTCAATGACTTGTCTTGCTCTAGTTCCTTCTTAAACTTGATCTTTGGATGTTTACTATTAAGCCCAGTAACAAATTCATCCAGCAGGTCCATATTCCCCGTCCAACAAATAATCAAATCATCTACGTATCTGAAGTAATACAATATATTATCATTCCCTGCAATATGCTGGTTCTCAAAGTGGTCCATAAAGATATCCGCCATTAAAGGACTCAGTGGAGAACCCATGGCTAAACCATCACTTTGCAAATAATACTGTCCCCCGAATCTAAAATAATTATGTTTCATACACATAGTAGTTAGATCTATCAACTCATCTACCTCCCCTGGATGTAAACGTTGCTTTTCAAAAAGGTCCCTTAGAATATCCAAAGTCTCCCCATACGGCACATTCGTAAACAAACTATCTACATCCAACGAAAGCAAGACAGCATTATCTGGAATAATAATATCTTTGATCTTTTCTATTAACTGCAAACTATTCCTCAAACAAAACTTCGGCCGGAACTGAGACTTTTCTCTAATAATGTGATTCAACCTCTTAGCTAGATTATAAGTTGGTGCACCCAAATATGAGACCACTGGACGAACTGGAATGTTATCCTTATGAATCTTAGGTAGCCCATAAAGAATAGGAGCTCGTGGATTCATTGGCACAACCATGCTCTTCTGATGTTCAGTTTCAAAAACAAACATAGAGTTCTTAATTGCCTGTCTCAGATCTTTCTGGAATCCTGGAGTTGGGTCTCTCTGCAAACTCGAAAAGCCATCACCTTGAATCAGATCAAGAACTTTCTGATTATAACTTCCTTTCTCCATAATAACAATGCAATTTCCTTTGTCTGCTTTCGAAACTACCAAATCATTTTCTCGCACTTTCTGTTGAATAGTTCTCAGTGCCAAACCATCAGAACTAAATCCACCACCCTGTGCCGGAACAGTACTCTTAATAACATTGGCCACCATGGTCTTGGTATCTAAATCACCACGGCCCCGCACTATCGCTACCTCTGAATCCACAGCCAAATTCTCTAACGTCCCCTGAGTTATTTTTGGCTGGAAATTATATTTCAACCCTTTTCCTAAAAGCTCTACTTCATTCTCCGAAAACTCCACATCAGTTAAATTTTTCACACGAGGATGGAAGTCATGGTGAGGTGTTGGTTCCGTTTCCCTCCCCCTCAAAAACGAACTCGAACTCGACTCCGTTAACCTACGCAATTTGTTTAGCTGAGTAGTATACATCTCATGTGCAAGTTCAGAAGCAAAGTATCTCGCCTTTTGGTCTAGGATATCAAACTCGAGATTATGCAACTTAAATGAGAGTTCAGAATACAACACTTTAAGATGCAGTTTGAAATTATCTCTAACCGAAAACCAATGGCGAGATTCTTCGTTCAACCAAATTCTCTGAGCCCTACTGACAGCCAACTTAGCAGCCCTCGAATTGCTACTACAACGCAACTGGATGTAATTAGGCACAACGTTCAAACGCTTGCACTGTTGATTAAACCACACATTCTGGACAGCTGCACGATGTTGTTTGGTTAGTTTGACATAAAGTCGTGCCTGTTCGGCCACGCTAGCCGTTTTCAAATAATCGATGGAATCAGGCGTTACTTTGCGGAAATCCATGTTAATCGTAAACTAGAACTTTCCTTTGCTAATCCGCGAATAGATAACGTGCAAGTCAATCAGTGCTAACCTGTTATAATTACTTGCGTATTTTTTACATGCAATTAATTTTCCCACCCTCCCACCGCAAAAATAAAAATAAATACGCAAATAAATATAACAACCCACCACCAAAAATACAAAACTCGACACGTGTTTCGCCTCTCTACGAGGCATCCTCAGGAGCTGATGTTGACGGTCCGAAGTCCCGCAACTGACTGATCGTCCCCAGAATGGTCGGCCATATTTATACTTTGTCCACCCCCCTACCAAGCAAGTTAGATGGAAAAATTCGTAATAACGGCGATGACGCAACATTCAACTGCTCATTAAGGATTAACCCCCTATTGTTGTACCTAATTATCTCCAACTGTTCCAGAACCCCCAAACGCAGCCCTTTCTCACATACATGTAAAACATCAAAAGAATGATTCTCTGATACAGTATGGTCACTCTCTATCAAATGCTTTGCAAAATTGGATCTCTCTGGATGGTTGTGCCTGTATGATGCCATATGCTCCTTATACCTAGTAGTGAAATTGCGGCCCGTTTGGCCCACGTACACTTTGTTACAAACATCACAGCTCAACTTATAAACCCCAGATTTTTTCCCTTTCTCGATCCTATCTTTGCCGTTACAAAGCTTGGAGTGCAAAGTGTTATTTGTCCTAAAGGCCACAGGAATGCCGTTTGACTTCAAAATCTTATAAATGTCCTCTGACACTTTGCCAACATAAGTAATGCTCGCTTGACACCTCTTAACCGGTTCAGAAGGACGTGCCGCATACAACATATTGTTAACCATAACCATTCGCTTCTTTCTGATGATGCCATCAACGATTGATTTATCATAACCGTTCGAAACTGCCAAGTGGTAAATATTGTCCAATTCGGCTCGATAGTGTTCTTCAGAAAGAGGCACAGACAACATCCTATGCACATAACAGTGAAAAGCGGCCAACCTATGCTGCCAAGGGTGTGTAGAAGAAGCTGGTATAACTGTATCAGTATGTGTAGGCTTGCGGTAAATTTGAAATTGATGGCTATTATTAACTCTAGTAATGGTCAAATCTAGAAAATTCAATGACTTGTCTTGCTCTAGTTCCTTCTTAAACTTGATCTTTGGATGTTTACTATTAAGCCCAGTAACAAATTCATCCAGCAGGTCCATATTCCCCGTCCAACAAATAATCAAATCATCTACGTATCTGAAGTAATACAATATATTATCATTCCCTGCAATATGCTGGTTCTCAAAGTGGTCCATAAAGATATCCGCCATTAAAGGACTCAGTGGAGAACCCATGGCTAAACCATCACTTTGCAAATAATACTGTCCCCCGAATCTAAAATAATTATGTTTCATACACATAGTAGTTAGATCTATCAACTCATCTACCTCCCCTGGATGTAAACGTTGCTTTTCAAAAAGGTCCCTTAGAATATCCAAAGTCTCCCCATACGGCACATTCGTAAACAAACTATCTACATCCAACGAAAGCAAGACAGCATTATCTGGAATAATAATATCTTTGATCTTTTCTATTAACTGCAAACTATTCCTCAAACAAAACTTCGGCCGGAACTGAGACTTTTCTCTAATAATGTGATTCAACCTCTTAGCTAGATTATAAGTTGGTGCACCCAAATATGAGACCACTGGACGAACTGGAATGTTATCCTTATGAATCTTAGGTAGCCCATAAAGAATAGGAGCTCGTGGATTCATTGGCACAACCATGCTCTTCTGATGTTCAGTTTCAAAAACAAACATAGAGTTCTTAATTGCCTGTCTCAGATCTTTCTGGAATCCTGGAGTTGGGTCTCTCTGCAAACTCGAAAAGCCATCACCTTGAATCAGATCAAGAACTTTCTGATTATAACTTCCTTTCTCCATAATAACAATGCAATTTCCTTTGTCTGCTTTCGAAACTACCAAATCATTTTCTCGCACTTTCTGTTGAATAGTTCTCAGTGCCAAACCATCAGAACTAAATCCACCACCCTGTGCCGGAACAGTACTCTTAATAACATTGGCCACCATGGTCTTGGTATCTAAATCACCACGGCCCCGCACTATCGCTACCTCTGAATCCACAGCCAAATTCTCTAACGTCCCCTGAGTTATTTTTGGCTGGAAATTATATTTCAACCCTTTTCCTAAAAGCTCTACTTCATTCTCCGAAAACTCCACATCAGTTAAATTTTTCACACGAGGATGGAAGTCATGGTGAGGTGTTGGTTCCGTTTCCCTCCCCTCAAAAACGAACTCGAACTCGACTCCGTTAACCTACGCAATTTGTTTAGCTGAGTAGTATACATCTCATGTGCAAGTTCAGAAGCAAAGTATCTCGCCTTTTGGTCTAGGATATCAAACTCGAGATTATGCAACTTAAATGAGAGTTCAGAATACAACACTTTAAGATGCAGTTTGAAATTATCTCTAACCGAAAACCAATGGCGAGATTCTTCGTTCAACCAAATTCTCTGAGCCCTACTGACAGCCAACTTAGCAGCCCTCGAATTGCTACTACAACGCAACTGGATGTAATTAGGCACAACGTTCAAACGCTTGCACTGTTGATTAAACCACACATTCTGGACAGCTGCACGATGTTGTTTGGTTAGTTTGACATAAAGTCGTGCCTGTTCGGCCACGCTAGCCGTTTTCAAATAATCGATGGAATCAGGCGTTACTTTGCAGAAATCCATGTTAATCGTAAACTAGAACTTTCCTTTGCTAATCCGCGAATAGATAACGTGCAAGTCAATCAGTGCTAACCTGTTATAATTACTTGCGTATTTTTTACATGCAATTAATTTTCCCACCCTCCCACCGCAAAAATAAAAATAAATACGCAAATAAATATAACAACCCACCACAAAAATACAAAACTCGACACGTGTTTCGCCTCTCTACGAGGCATCCTCAGGAGCTGATGTTGACGGTCCGAAGTCCCGCAACTGACTGATCGTCCCCAGAATGGTCGGCCATATTTATACTTTGTCCACCCCCCTACCAAGCAAGTTAGATGGAAAAATTCGTAATAACGGCGATGACGCAACATTCAACTGCTCATTAAGGATTAACCCCTATTGTTGTACCTAATTATCTCCAACTGTTCCAGAACCCCCAAACGCAGCCCTTTCTCACATACATGTAAAACATCAAAAGAATGATTCTCTGATACAGTATGGTCACTCTCTATCAAATGCTTTGCAAAATTGGATCTCTCTGGATGGTTGTGCCTGTATGATGCCATATGCTCCTTATACCTAGTAGTGAAATTGCGGCCCGTTTGGCCCACGTACACTTTGTTACAAACATCACAGCTCAACTTATAAACCCCAGATTTTTTCCCTTTCTCGATCCTATCTTTGCCGTTACAAAGCTTGGAGTGCAAAGTGTTATTTGTCCTAAAGGCCACAGGAATGCCGTTTGACTTCAAAATCTTATAAATGTCCTCTGACACTTTGCCAACATAAGTAATGCTCGCTTGACACCTCTTAACCGGTTCAGAAGGACGTGCCGCATACAACATATTGTTAACCATAACCATTCGCTTCTTTCTGATGATGCCATCAACGATTGATTTATCATAACCGTTCGAAACTGCCAAGTGGTAAATATTGTCCAATTCGGCTCGATAGTGTTCTTCAGAAAGAGGCACAGACAACATCCTATGCACATAACAGTGAAAAGCGGCCAACCTATGCTGCCAAGGGTGTGTAGAAGAAGCTGGTATAACTGTATCAGTATGTGTAGGCTTGCGGTAAATTTGAAATTGATGGCTATTATTAACTCTAGTAATGGTCAAATCTAGAAAATTCAATGACTTGTCTTGCTCTAGTTCCTTCTTAAACTTGATCTTTGGATGTTTACTATTAAGCCCAGTAACAAATTCATCCAGCAGGTCCATATTCCCCGTCCAACAAATAATCAAATCATCTACGTATCTGAAGTAATACAATATATTATCATTCCCTGCAATATGCTGGTTCTCAAAGTGGTCCATAAAGATATCCGCCATTAAAGGACTCAGTGGAGAACCCATGGCTAAACCATCACTTTGCAAATAATACTGTCCCCCGAATCTAAAATAATTATGTTTCATACACATAGTAGTTAGATCTATCAACTCATCTACCTCCCCTGGATGTAAACGTTGCTTTTCAAAAAGGTCCCTTAGAATATCCAAAGTCTCCCCATACGGCACATTCGTAAACAAACTATCTACATCCAACGAAAGCAAGACAGCATTATCTGGAATAATAATATCTTTGATCTTTTCTATTAACTGCAAACTATTCCTCAAACAAAACTTCGGCCGGAACTGAGACTTTTCTCTAATAATGTGATTCAACCTCTTAGCTAGATTATAAGTTGGTGCACCCAAAAAACCCCCGAAGTTTTGTTTGAGGAATAGTTTGCAGTTAATAGAAAAGATCAAAGATATTATTATTCCAGATAATGCTGTCTTGCTTTCGTTGGATGTAGATAGTTTGTTTACGAATGTGCCGTATGGGGAGACTTTGGATATTCTAAGGGACCTTTTTGAAAAGCAACGTTTACATCCAGGGGAGGTAGATGAGTTGATAGATCTAACTACTATGTGTATGAAACATAATTATTTTAGATTCGGGGGACAGTATTATTTGCAAAGTGATGGTTTAGCCATGGGTTCTCCACTGAGTCCTTTAATGGCGGATATCTTTATGGACCACTTTGAGAACCAGCATATTGCAGGGAATGATAATATATTGTATTACTTCAGATACGTAGATGATTTGATTATTTGTTGGACGGGGAATATGGACCTGCTGGATGAATTTGTTACTGGGCTTAATAGTAAACATCCAAAGATCAAGTTTAAGAAGGAACTAGAGCAAGACAAGTCATTGAATTTTCTAGATTTGACCATTACTAGAGTTAATAATAGCCATCAATTTCAAATTTACCGCAAGCCTACACATACTGATACAGTTATACCAGCTTCTTCTACACACCCTTGGCAGCATAGGTTGGCCGCTTTTCACTGTTATGTGCATAGGATGTTGTCTGTGCCTCTTTCTGAAGAACACTATCGAGCCGAATTGGACAATATTTACCACTTGGCAGTTTCGAACGGTTATGATAAATCAATCGTTGATGGCATCATCAGAAAGAAGCGAATGGTTATGGTTAACAATATGTTGTATGCGGCACGTCCTTCTGAACCGGTTAAGAGGTGTCAAGCGAGCATTACTTATGTTGGCAAAGTGTCAGAGGACATTTATAAGATTTTGAAGTCAAACGGCATTCCTGTGGCCTTTAGGACAAATAACACTTTGCACTCCAAGCTTTGTAACGGAAAAGATAGGATCGAGAAAGGGAAAAAATCTGGGGTTTATAAGTTGAGCTGTGATGTTTGTAACAAAGTGTACGTGGGCCAAACGGGCCGCAATTTCACTACTAGGTATAAGGAGCATATGGCATCATACAGGCACAACCATCCAGAGAGATCCAATTTTGCAAAGCATTTGATAGAGAGTGACCATACTGTATCAGAGAATCATTCTTTTGATGTTTTACATGTATGTGAGAAAGGGCTGCGTTTGGGGGTTCTGGAACAGTTGGAGATAATTAGGTACAACAATAGGGGGTTAATCCTTAATGAGCAGTTGAATGTTGCGTCATCGCCGTTATTACGAATTTTTCCATCTAACTTGCTTGGTAGGGGGTGGACAAAGTATAAATATGGCCGACCATTCTGGGGACGATCAGTCAGTTGCGGGACTTCGGACCGTCAACATCAGCTCCTGAGGATGCCTCGTAGAGAGGCGAAACACGTGTCGAGTTTTGTATTTTTGGTGGTGGGTTGTTATATTTATTTGCGTATTTATTTTTATTTTTGCGGTGGGAGGGTGGGAAAATTAATTGCATGTAAAAAATACGCAAGTAATTATAACAGGTTAGCACTGATTGACTTGCACGTTATCTATTCGCGGATTAGCAAAGGAAAGTTCTAGTTTACGATTAACATGGATTTCTGCAAAGTAACGCCTGATTCCATCGATTATTTGAAAACGGCTAGCGTGGCCGAACAGGCACGACTTTATGTCAAACTAACCAAACAACATCGTGCAGCTGTCCAGAATGTGTGGTTTAATCAACAGTGCAAGCGTTTGAACGTTGTGCCTAATTACATCCAGTTGCGTTGTAGTAGCAATTCGAGGGCTGCTAAGTTGGCTGTCAGTAGGGCTCAGAGAATTTGGTTGAACGAAGAATCTCGCCATTGGTTTTCGGTTAGAGATAATTTCAAACTGCATCTTAAAGTGTTGTATTCTGAACTCTCATTTAAGTTGCATAATCTCGAGTTTGATATCCTAGACCAAAAGGCGAGATACTTTGCTTCTGAACTTGCACATGAGATGTATACTACTCAGCTAAACAAATTGCGTAGGTTAACGGAGTCGAGTTCGAGTTCGTTTTTGAGGGGGAGGGAAACGGAACCAACACCTCACCATGACTTCCATCCTCGTGTGAAAAATTTAACTGATGTGGAGTTTTCGGAGAATGAAGTAGAGCTTTTAGGAAAAGGGTTGAAATATAATTTCCAGCCAAAAATAACTCAGGGGACGTTAGAGAATTTGGCTGTGGATTCAGAGGTAGCGATAGTGCGGGGCCGTGGTGATTTAGATACCAAGACCATGGTGGCCAATGTTATTAAGAGTACTGTTCCGGCACAGGGTGGTGGATTTAGTTCTGATGGTTTGGCACTGAGAACTATTCAACAGAAAGTGCGAGAAAATGATTTGGTAGTTTCGAAAGCAGACAAAGGAAATTGCATTGTTATTATGGAGAAAGGAAGTTATAATCAGAAAGTTCTTGATCTGATTCAAGGTGATGGCTTTTCGAGTTTGCAGAGAGACCCAACTCCAGGATTCCAGAAAGATCTGAGACAGGCAATTAAGAACTCTATGTTTGTTTTTGAAACTGAACATCAGAAGAGCATGGTTGTGCCAATGAATCCACGAGCTCCTATTCTTTATGGGCTACCTAAGATTCATAAGGATAACATTCCAGTTCGTCCAGTGGTCTCATATTTGGGTGCACCAACTTATAATCTAGCTAAGAGGTTGAATCACATTATTAGAGAAAAGTCTCAGTTCCGGCCGAAGTTTTGTTTGAGGAATAGTTTGCAGTTAATAGAAAAGATCAAAGATATTATTATTCCAGATAATGCTGTCTTGCTTTCGTTGGATGTAGATAGTTTGTTTACGAATGTGCCGTATGGGGAGACTTTGGATATTCTAAGGGACCTTTTTGAAAAGCAACGTTTACATCCAGGGGAGGTAGATGAGTTGATAGATCTAACTACTATGTGTATGAAACATAATTATTTTAGATTCGGGGGACAGTATTATTTGCAAAGTGATGGTTTAGCCATGGGTTCTCCACTGAGTCCTTTAATGGCGGATATCTTTATGGACCACTTTGAGAACCAGCATATTGCAGGGAATGATAATATATTGTATTACTTCAGATACGTAGATGATTTGATTATTTGTTGGACGGGGAATATGGACCTGCTGGATGAATTTGTTACTGGGCTTAATAGTAAACATCCAAAGATCAAGTTTAAGAAGGAACTAGAGCAAGACAAGTCATTGAATTTTCTAGATTTGACCATTACTAGAGTTAATAATAGCCATCAATTTCAAATTTACCGCAAGCCTACACATACTGATACAGTTATACCAGCTTCTTCTACACACCCTTGGCAGCATAGGTTGGCCGCTTTTCACTGTTATGTGCATAGGATGTTGTCTGTGCCTCTTTCTGAAGAACACTATCGAGCCGAATTGGACAATATTTACCACTTGGCAGTTTCGAACGGTTATGATAAATCAATCGTTGATGGCATCATCAGAAAGCAGCGAATGGTTATGGTTAACAATATGTTGTATGCGGCACGTCCTTCTGAACCGGTTAAGAGGTGTCAAGCGAGCATTACTTATGTTGGCAAAGTGTCAGAGGACATTTATAAGATTTTGAAGTCAAACGGCATTCCTGTGGCCTTTAGGACAAATAACACTTTGCACTCCAAGCTTTGTAACGGCAAAGATAGGATCGAGAAAGGGAAAAAATCTGGGGTTTATAAGTTGAGCTGTGATGTTTGTAACAAAGTGTACGTGGGCCAAACGGGCCGCAATTTCACTACTAGGTATAAGGAGCATATGGCATCATACAGGCACAACCATCCAGAGAGATCCAATTTTGCAAAGCATTTGATAGAGAGTGACCATACTGTATCAGAGAATCATTCTTTTGATGTTTTACATGTATGTGAGAAAGGGCTGCGTTTGGGGGTTCTGGAACAGTTGGAGATAATTAGGTACAACAATAGGGGGTTAATCCTTAATGAGCAGTTGAATGTTGCGTCATCGCCGTTATTACGAATTTTTCCATCTAACTTGCTTGGTAGGGGGTGGACAAAGTATAAATATGGCCGACCATTCTGGGGACGATCAGTCAGTTGCGGGACTTCGGACCGTCAACATCAGCTCCTGAGGATGCCTCGTAGAGAGGCGAAACACGTGTCGAGTTTTGTATTTTTGGTGGTGGGTTGTTATATT
The DNA here is from genome assembly GCF_023078275.1 of Leguminivora glycinivorella. Taxonomy (NCBI): domain Eukaryota; kingdom Metazoa; phylum Arthropoda; class Insecta; order Lepidoptera; family Tortricidae; genus Leguminivora; species Leguminivora glycinivorella. The sequence goes on from NW_025952826.1 coordinate 151,225, forward strand.
TATTTGCGTATTTATTTTTATTTTTGCGGTGGGAGGGTGGGAAAATTAATTGCATGTAAAAAATACGCAAGTAATTATAACAGGTTAGCACTGATTGACTTGCACGTTATCTATTCGCGGATTAGCAAAGGAAAGTTCTAGTTTACGATTAACATGGATTTCCGCAAAGTAACGCCTGATTCCATCGATTATTAGAGTTAGTCACGTCCGATATATAACCCTTACTGACGTATTCACGAATTATATCGTCATAGGCGGCACGTAACACACTCGATGACTCTAGCTTTCTTTCAAGACAAAGAAAGCGCCTCTTAGCAGCCGAATGCGACTCTCCGAGCTTGAACACGTCATCTCGGAAAGGCAATGCCACAGTATATCTACCACTAGCGTCGCGCGTAGTGGTGGCGCGGAAATATTCCTCGCATTCAAAGTCATCCTGGCTTTGAGCGGGCGGAGCGGATACTTCCTCAAGTTCCCAGAACTTTTTGAGGAGGTGGTCCATGGAATCCACGGAAGTACAACAAGCTGAAGTATATTTACGCGGTGGCTGTAAAGCAGGCACCGAACCCATTAAAATATACCCCAGTACCGTCTGTATAGCTGGTGGCATATAGTCCACTTCGCTTTTGACGATGTGCGGCAGCAGCAAATGTGGAAATATAGTTGCACCGACCAGTACATCAATGGCGACGGGCGTATCCAACGTGTCGTCAGCTAGAGGGAGACCATGAACATGTGTCAGTGCTGACATGTCCACGGGCACTGACGGCAGGTCGTCGGTGATGCGATCGACCACCAAACTCGAAACGTCGAAGTTGATATTATCGTCGAATCGCGAAAATACTTTTACGTTTGCGTTCCCCTTAACAATTTTCTTGGTTTTTCCAATGCCAAATACAGAGCTTGGTTTCCTATCAAAAGTTAAACCTAAGCGCCTACAACATTCTTCAGTAATGAAGTTACTTTGTGACGCGGTGTCAAGCAGACATTTGACAACCTGCGTTTCACCCTTACTGTCGCGAACGATGACCTTTGCGGTGGACAGCAAAACCGTGTCACACGAAGATGCTGAGTCTTGATTTGACATTTTATTGTTAGAGGCAGCAAGTGCTTGCGTCACGATAGACGTGTTACAGGACGTGCCTTCCGGCGGCGAGGATGTTTTAATAGCTGCGTTGCTCGTAGATGCATTTGACTCATCAGAGGTCGTAGCTTTTTCATCCTTGTTCTTGTCAAAATGCAACAGAGTATGATGCTTTTGATGACAAACTCGACACTTCACCTCGGAATTGCACTCGCGGGTGCGGTGTTTAATGCTTAAGCAGTTAATACATGCTTTAAGCTCTTTAGCGCGTTTGAAGCGATCAGAAGACGTTAAGTCGTTGAAAGAAGGACATTTGAATAAATGTTCATGGACAATATTGTCACAAATACATTTAGTAGTGCTCGCGCAAGCAACGTAGCTTTGTAGTTTAGGTGCGGCACTACGCGGTTGAATCGACTTAACACCTTTTTCGCGCGATGGATTTACGGCGGCGGAGACGGCGGTACATGGTTGCGAGTTTTGATAAATCCTAAACTGACTTTTCATGAAATCTGACAGATCGCGAAATGTAGGCAACTTCGTATTTCGATGCAGCATCTCAAATGCTCGAAGAGTTTCCTGGTCTAACTTCTTTAAAGCTATATGCATAAGCATAAAATCGCTTAAATCATCCAGCTTAAGCGATTTAAGCGCATTCGCAGCTGTCACAAACTTATCAATGAATGTCTGGAAGTTAGACGAGGAAGCGGGACCATTAATCTTCAAATTGAGCATTTGATCCATGTAAGTCGAGGCAAGAGTGCGCTTATCTTGAAATCTGTCAAGTAGACTATCTAGAATAAGCTGATAATTGTCAGCGCTCGGAGTTATACCTGCAAAGACGGCTTGAGCTTTTGGTGACAATTTCCCAATTAAATAAAACAGCTTCTCCTCGTCGGTAAGTGACAGATTGTCGTGCACTCTCGATTTAAAACTAGCGTAGAACAGCGGCCAGTTACGTATGTCTCCATCAAACGCTACCAGTTCCATCGTTGGCAAAGAAGGTCTAGCTCTCTCCACCGATAAAGGCGGCGAAGAGGCCGGCGGTGCGGCTGGTTGCAGTCGCTTGACCACTCTCCTGATGCGGCAGTACAAATCTTCAAAGGCTATGAGCGGCTGATAGTTAGGGACAGCAGCCGTCTTAGTCCTCAGTAGCGTGCGGTTGTACTCATTTACCACTTCTTTGAACTCCGTCCGAAGTTCGTCAATAGTGTCAGCAGCGTCAAGAAAACTTTCGCGACTCACTGCATCTGTATCGGCAACTAGCGACTTTTTATAAATACCCTGGACGAGTTCAAAGAAGACGTTGCGTTTTGCTTCAAGCATTGACAACTCGTCTTCATAACACCAGCTGTCAACGCTTTCGGCTTTTGTTTATTTTGCCATATTGCATGAGAAGGGTTAAATATGCGGTAAATCAATTTATGTTCCTATGAAGGATAAACTCTTATAAACGTATACCTAAATTGCGGGTGCGGTTAATAATATATATTTAGGTAAATAATTTATAAGGGCGGAGCGACGAATAAAGTTATACACGTATAAATAAATACCTAAACTGCGGGAGCGAGTAAGTAAGAATAATTTAGGTAATATTTATACGGGCGGTGCGGGAGGAGAACGATTCGCAATGAATGTATGAGGAGAAAATAGGGGAACAGGGAAGAGAATCCGGTTCGAAGACCAGAAATGTTGAAGGACCTGCGGATACGAAGTTCCTAACGAACTATTGTAATAAAATAAAACAAAACGGAAAATAAAATTATGGAGATTGATGGGGAGCCAAACTCACCGATGTTGTCGTCTCGAGAGTTTATCGGGTGGCCACCCTTGCAAAGCTTGGTTCTCTCTTTCCTTGCACTGCACACTCGCGAATCGTTCTATTATAATATAATTAATTAATAACTTAATTCGTTGCGGATATTTTTATTCACCATTGACAACGACTTTTTTTTCGCGGATTGACACTTGACGTATTTTATATTTTTTAAGAAGTTTGGCAAAGAGGCGGGTGACATGACAATTAAAAATGAGGTTGAACCTATCATAAGGAAGAGCGAGCGGGATGGACGATATGAATGATAATGAATGAAAAGGGCGCGAACAACTATTCTGGACGTAAGTGCATGTTGTTCTTATAAGAATACTAAAGTAACTATAAGTGTGCCGTTCAGATTTGAGGAGTTTGGTTCTGACCATCATCAGCAGTTCCACTGCACCAAATATCACTGTTCTGGACGTTACGTGCATGCTGTTCTTAAAAGAATACCAAAGTCACTATAAGTGTGCCGTTCAGATTTGAGGAGTTCGGTTCTGACCATCATCAGCATTTCCACTGCACCAAATGTCACTGTTCAGGACGGAAGTGCATGCTGTTCTTATAAAAATACCAAAGTCACTATAAGCGTGCCGTTCAGATTTGAGGAGTTCCGTCCTGACTATCTTCAGCATTTCCACTGCACCAAATGTCACTGTTCTGGACGGAAGTGCATGCTGTTCTTATAAAAATACCAAAGTCACTATGAGCGTGCCGTTCAGATTTGAGGAGTTTGGTTCTGGCCATCATCAGCAGTTCCACTGCACCAAATGTCACTGTTCCGTACCTAAATGCATATTGATCCTTTAAAAACACAAAAATCACCATATGCATGCCTTTTAGATTCGAGGAGTTCCCTCGATTTCTCCAGGATCCCATCATCAGAACTGGGTTCTGAGAAAAATGGGACCAATCTGTATGCATATACATTCAATCAAAAAAAAATTTTTCAAAATCGGTCCAGTAACGACGGAGATATCGAGGAACAAACATAAAAAAAAAACATACAGACGACTTGAGAACCGTCCTTCTTGAGAGATTTGAGGCGACGGTTAAAAACGATAGGAAATAAAATATAATTTAGTTGTTTAAACATCCTAATTTTTTAACGCAGCGTGGACTCAGGACACTTCTGTCAGGTTCTAACACAGATGTCATATACACCGTGTTTTTTTTTGTTTTCCGTTAAATTTGACACGTAGCTAGGTTCATTATCAGGAACCAGCCTGTATATCACTTTGAGTTAAATTCGCAAAAAAAAAATTTTTCATCATTTTCATACATAATAAATGAATTTATTAGTGTGAGAGACCCTTAAGAATAACATTCAAGTTAGTGTCAAGTAATTGACGGCACATGTCAAAACATATAACTTTAGGAATTGGTAAAGGCTGTCACACACGTGTTCAGTAATTATCTTTATTTTTTTAATAACTCGATAACCGTAAGAGTTAAGACGCTAGTTTCTTAGAGAAATTAATTGTATTTGATCTAAAGAACCTTCCCTTAAAGTTAACGGAATTCAATAAAAACATGGTATATACCATAGATCAAGCAAACGTATTTTTTTTTTTTTTTATTGAGAAAGAAACAAACGGTCACATACAGTATGAGATACATATAAGTTGTTATTGCATTTACAATAGACCTATAGTTTCCTTAAAGAATATAAGTGCTTAATTTTATTAACTACATATATACATATTCAGTTGTATAAGATAGATGCTTAAATTGTAATCATTTGCATAATAGGTACAAAGAACATACTTACCCATTATGCAAATTACTACGAGTGTTAACAAACTAATTTAAACCTTACTAATGATTAGAATACGATACATTACAGTATGTACCTACGTCACGTGAAATCAACTCAGTAAAATCCACTGAGTTGTCTGTCTTTAATCGCAGCTTGCAGCTTTCGGGCATCAATTTTTGTAAGTTTAAGTCAACAAAAACATTAAAAATGTCTCGTTACGTGACATAAAAAAAAAAAATATTGGGGACACCTTACACGGATCAACTTAGCCCCAAACTAAGCAAAGCTTGTACTATGGGTGCTAAGCGACGATAATATACATACTTAAATAGATAAATACATAGAAAACATCCATGACTCAGGAACAAATATCTGTGTTCATCACATAAATAAATGCCCTTACCGGGATTCGAACCCAGGACCGCGGCTTAGCAGGCAGGGTCACTACCGACTGAGCCAGACCGGTCGTCAACACAAAAATTATGAACACTCAAGGGCCTGAGACATATTTAAAATCACAGGCAAGTTACAACTTCAGTACAAAATCTAACACGCTCGGCCCCTATACAAATAGATGAACTTGTTTCTTCTATATAAATCTAGTTATGTGTTTGCACCCTTGTAGGTATAACAAATAACTATTATTCGCAGTAAATGCATTAAGCTTCATAATACCATCGTCCCACGCTTTCTCTATTGCATGACAGTATATTAAAAGCCTACAAGTAGAAACTACTCAAAATTATGAAACTCGTACAACTTTAGTACCCAAAATTAACTTGAAATTAAAACAATAAAAGGATTTGTTGAGCTTAAAATGAGTCAACAGAGTCATCAAATATGGAAAGCGCTGAAATAGCCTAGTTAAACGGGATTACTTTTATGCCACTCGTGAAAGTAAGCATTTTAAGGTCTTAGCAACATTTTAATAAAGTCATTTTTCTTATTTAAAGTCACATACAGGTCGAACGCGATTAATTAACATCATTTTACCTTTTTTCCCAAAAAAAAGAAAAAAAGGTAAAGTAATGTTAATTAATCGCGTTCGACCTGTATGTGACTTAAATATGTGTACAAAGCGCGAGAACTTAAAGTGTCATTTTTCTTGTCCGCTTTTAAATTGGTTTCGATATGAACTTCTTCGATACTAAATTCTTTATATACATGAACATATTTACATAATTATATAAGAAACTAAGACTAAACTTAAAAGCTAGCTAATGTCTAAAATAGTCCCTTGAGACATTGTACTTCTTCGTGATGTTAGTGTTAACACTTTCGCTACCAAGAACCCACCTGGTGGGCACTCCTCAACCTTGCTCAGACGCTGGAGAACACGCTGGGCAGGTTTTCGCCATATAAACAGGCGGTTATAAAAAGTTTCTGGCGTAGTGCGCGATTTTTTGTCGGGTACCGAATGTGTTATATACTCGTAAACAATGTATGAATGTGTGATTAAATCATAAAAACCGGCCAAGAGCGTGTCGGGCCACGCTCAGTGTAGGGTTCCGTAGTTTTCCGTATTTTTCTCAAAAACTACTGAACCTATCAAGTTCAAAACAATTTTCCTAGAAAGTCTTTATAAAGTTCTACTTTTGTGATTTTTTTCATACTTTTTAAACATAGGGTTCAAAAGTTAGAGGGGGGGGGGACGCACTTTTTTTCCTTTAGGAGCGATTATTTCCTAAAATATTAACATAATCAAAAAACGCTCTTTGTAAACCCTTATTAATTGTTAAATACCTATCCAACAATATATCAAACGTTGGGGTTGGAATGAAAAAAAAATCAGCCCCCACTTTACATGTAGGGGGAGTACCCTAATAAAACATTGTTTCCCATTTTTTATTTTTGCAATTTGTTGGCGTGATTGATATTCATATTGGTACTAAATTTCAGCTTTCTAGTGCTAACGGTTACTGAGATTATCCACGGACGGACGGACGGACGGACAGACAGACATGGCGAAACTATAAGGGTTCCTAGTTGACTACGGAACCCTAAAAATGGTTATAGCAAGTTAATAATAAAAGATAGACATATTTATATTATGCCATATCGGACTTTTTTGTAGACCAATTGAGGTAGAATTCCATCATACATTATTTTGTAATCGGTATGGGAGGCATATTACACGAATATTATTTCAATTTATTAAAAAACCTAAAAAAATTACATTATATCGATGTAGGGAATAAATCAAATTATTATTATTATTATTTGTTTGTCTTTTCCAGTTCTCGGGACCATGGGGTCCCGGACTTTTGGGAGGCGTGCGTGGGGCCGAAGCCAACAGCGCAGAGGCCCTTTAAGACAGTTTAATTTAAAGTAATGTGACACTAGCCGGCGATTGTCCCTGTCCGCACTATAGAATGCACCCAAGGACAAGACACCCTTATTATTATTATTATTATTTTTGTAGTAACAAAACTATATATAAATTATAAACTGAAATAGATACCTCATACACTAAAGAAAAAGCGATCAAGCCCACTGGTAGCGGTGCCGGGAAGCAAACCGGATTGATTGAAAATTGCGGAATGGTTCATACAAACGTCCACCACCCATTTTAGGGAAGTGGGGGATCACAAAGAGACAAAAAGTAGTCCATGGCACTCTCCATCCCTTCAACTATCTCCACTTAAAAAATCACGTCAATTCGTCGCTCCGTTTTGCCGTGAAATACGGACAAACAAACAGACAAACACACTTTTCTTAGTATGGATATTAAATTTTAATGTACATTAAGTATCGCAAACACGTGTTACTAATTAAAACTGAAGGTTGAGTTCATTAATTTATTATAAATTACACTTAATTTATATTGAAGGAAGATTCCACGAGTCAGTTCAATTTATTGCTTGAAAACGTAGACGAGTCATTACTTCATTATTTATTTAATGCCCCGATAATAGAAGGGTTATTTTAAGCAGTTTAAGACATGGCGTCAATAAAAGGATTATAGTAAATTAGGTTATTGGAATAATGGTTTTTAATTTCTTATTACTTCGTTTAATTCGAATGATGTAATAGTATTTTATATCGTGATAATACAGAGCTTTTCAGTCGAGTACCTTAGGCCACGAAGCTTGCGGAGTGGCCGAATTATTCTGTACGAGAGTGAAAAGCTAAATTGTATCACTTCTATACAATACTTTTTCAATGGAGTTCTATTTTTGAAATTATTACAGTTCACTAAAGTCACATGTGCGTTGCCAACCCATTTGAAACTTCAACTATAATATTTCATTACTGTTCACTTTTAGTTAACCTTTTTAGGGTTCCGTAGTCAACTAGGAACCCTTATAGTTTCGCCATGTCTGTCTGTCCGTCCGTCCGTCCGTCCGTCCGTCCGTCCGTCCGTCCGTCCGTCCGTCCGTCCGTCCGTCCGTCCGTCCGTCCGTCCGTCCGTCCGTCCGCGGATAATCTCAGTAACCGTAAGCACTAGAAAGCTGAAATTTGGTACCAATATGTATATCAATCACGCCAACAAAGTGCAAAAATAAAAAATGGGAAAAAATGTTTTATTAGGGTACCCCCCCTACATGCAAAGTGGGGGCTGATATTTTTTTTCATTCCAACCCCAACGTGTGATATATTGTTGGATAGGTATTTAAAAATGAATAAGGGTTTACTAAAATCATTTTTTGATAATATTAATAGTTTCGGAAATAATCGCTCTTAAAGGAAAAAACCGGCCAAGTGCGAGTCGGGCTCGCGCACAAAGGGTTCCGTAGCAGCAAACCAAAATTACAGTTAAATCAACCTATCTCAAAAACTATAAGAGATACTTTGATCAAACCAAAAATCGTTGAAAGAGTTAATTAGCATGCATCACCTCTATTTTTTTTAGAATTTTATACCCCGTAGTTATAAAAATAGAGGGGGGGGACATACTTTTTACGACTTTGAGAGCTGATATCTCAAAAACCGTTCACTTTAAGAAAAATGTTTTTTAGAAAACTTTATATCATTTTAAAAGACCTTTCCATTGATACCCCACACGGGTATGTACATCGAAAAAAAAATTTTCATCCCTCAGTTACATGTATGGGGGGCCCCACCCCCAATTCTTTTTTTACTATTTAGTGTCATAATTTTGTAGCGGTTCATACAACACATATTCCCATCAAATTTCATCACTGTAGTACTTATAGTTTCCGAGTAAATCGGCTGTGACAGACGGACAGACGGACAGACGGACAGACGGACAGACGGACATGACGAAACTATAAGGGTTCCGTTTTTGCCATTTTGGCTACGGAACCCTAAAAAAGTGCGTCCCCCCCCCTCTAACTTTTGAACCATATGTTTAAAAAATATGAAAAAAATCACCAAAGTAGAACTTTGTAAAGACTTTCTAGGAAAATTGTTTTGAACTTGATAGGTTCAGTAGTTTTTGAGAAAAATACGAAAAACTACGGAACCCTACACTGAGCGTGGCCCGACACGCTCTTGGCCGGTTTTTTTTTAATTCTACGTCGGTGGCAAACAAGCATACGGTCCGCCTGATGGAAAGCGGTCACCGTAACCTAAGGACGCCTGCAACTCAGGAGTGTCACATGCGAGTACCCTACTCATAGTGTGTGTGTACTTAACATAGCAGTATCCCAACTGCTGTACAGGTTCCAAGGAGGGTTCGGGTTGCCGACGACTCAAAGAACAATAGACGGAACAAGTTAGTTAGTTCCGTGGGTCCTTCCATCACCAGCACACCGCACCCTCGCTGAGCTCTGGCAGCCTTACTTACCGGCAGGAACACAACACTATGAGTAGGGTACGCGATGTGACACTCCTGAGTTGCAGGCGTCCTTAGGTTGCGGTGACCCTTTCCATCAGGCGGACCGTATGCTTGTTTGCCACCGACGTAGTAAAAAGTTAACTAAAGTGAACTGTGATGAAATATCATAGTTGAAGTTTTAAAGACTATCCGACACTGAAAAGTCAGCACATACTTTAGCCTGTGGTGTCTTAATTGACAGATTAAAGTCGACGAGTAGAAAAAAAATTAAAGTGCCCTTGAATTTTTTAAGGTACTTATTAAAGATTAATTATTTTTATCTATGGCAAGGGTATTTATTTATAGCTATGATTAGAGTACAATAAATTGAGTAAAAATATATCGAATAATTTTAATATGGGTACAGTGAAACCTGGTTAAGTGGGACCCAGATAAATGAGAAACCTCTTTCGCTGAGACCTAAGGTACGGTCCCGATACTTTCGCACCGATTTGCCTACATTAGTGAGACAAAACAGACCTCTTTAACTGAGACTAGCCTGTTCGATTTTATAGTGACATTTCCCCCTATTAGTGAGACAGAGAGTGTATTTTACGTCTGTTACTGAGACAATATTTAAAATGTATATTCACTTAACTGTTTGTTAAGAATTTTATAGTAATTTACTTCTTCCCACATATGGGTAAATGACGAAGCCTGTTGCGGATAGCTTTATTGTTTGTGTGTAAGGACGACGCCTGTTGCTGATTTATGGCTGTAACCTCATGACGAAGCCTGCGTTGCGGATAATGGGTTGTAAAATATTTAGTGTTATTTTTGTCCAATAAATAATCTTATTTACTTCTTTATGTGAGATCAATCTATGACCTCTGTAACATGGACTTGAAAATCAATTTCCATATTTTAAATAATTCTTAACCCATCTTGGAATTAAGCTATTGATCCTTTGTTTTTAGATGAGTTGAAGGGTTTCCTTGGTTATTTTAATTAAATAAAACCAAATAATCTATAAGTATAAATATAAAAATTATGTAGGTATAAAAAAATAACTTCCATAATATAAAAGTTCTGTGTCTAATATTTTATTTAAAGACAAATAAGCCTATTTACCTTTTATTTTATTATGAAACTAATAAAAACTGTATGCAAAACACCTTATTTATTTATTTTGACGACCGGTCTGGCCTAGCGCGTAGTGACCTTGCTGCTACGCCGCGGTCCCGGGTTCGAATCCCGGTAAGGGCATTTATTTGTCTGATGAGCACAGATATTTGTTCCTGAGTCATGGATGTTTTCTATGTATATAAGTATTTGTATATTATATATATCATTGTCTGAGTACCCACAACAAGCCTTCTTGAGCTTACCGTGGGACGCAGCCAATCTGTGTAAGAATGTCCTATAATATTTATTTATTTTATTTATCACGTCTATAATTGACATGTCCCTTATTCTGGCCTCTATTAGTGATACCATCTATAAATGAGACAGAAATTTTATTACTTATACTTGTCGAACTGAGACTGAATAAGTGGAATACCTCTTTAAGTGGGATAAAGATCCCACTAGATTTAAGTTTTTTTTTTACTTTATCAAATCCTAATGTAACACTTCATTGTTTGTAACATTTTCATGTGATGTTGAATAAAAATTTTCTATGTCTATGTCTATGTCTATAAATTTTTTCGTCCCTTTAAGTCTCACTTATCCAGGTTTCACTGTAACTGTAAGTCTCTGGGTAGAAAATAATATATTACTAGATTAGTACAGAAAAGAGGAATCTTGAAGCAATGGGAATAAATTAAAACAAGTCTTAAGCGAGACACGAGTTACGAATTCTTTCTAGGCACGTGTATTATACGACGTTTTACAGTAAATATGGCTTTTAAAGTTTTGACACAGGTACATAAGAGACAAATTTTTTTAATACTTCGTCGGTGGCAAACAAGCATGTTAACCCGATGGTTAACAAGTGGATGGTGCAAGTGGGCCTTTATAGGTATTTCGAATGGTTATTGGAGCCGGTAATCGGATGTGTTATCGGTAGTGTGCTAAAGTTAGAGGACCCGGGTTCAAATTCTGGTAAGGTAGTTTTCTCAAACATGCAATGAAATATTGTCTTTACGTTCCTTAAAATGGGCTGGGAAGTATCGCTTTTTGTGTGCAACAACTAGAGAGGACTGTAAAGGGATTTCATATTATTTTTCAGGCCTAGGCCTGCAAAGTAACTTTTTTTTATAAAATATTGTCTTTTAGAGCATTTTTTTTAAATTTCATAGTATGTTTGAGAAAAGCACTATACATGCCTCGGCGTGAAAACGGATTCCCGGCCTCGTATCCCTATCCTCGTATCCGTATATACCCACTTGGCCGGAAATCCTCATTTTCCCGGCCTCTGATGTAATGTACTATTTTAATATTGTATTTATTGCGAATAATTTGTAACCTACTCGTAGCGAGTTAGTATAACCCTAAAGTAAGAGTGAATTATTAAGTAAAACTGGTTACTGTGTTTAAAAAAAATCATTAACAAAATAATGTTTAATGTACTCTGAATTGTAATTTCATAATATTACATTTTTTTTGTGTTTAGTAAAAAAATAAAATGAAACAGTGATAAATATATTATTTTACTTAGAACAAAAAGTTTCTTATATATTATTTTCCCTCGTTATCCAGCAATACATCTCTAAATTAATAACTAAATAGAAACTTACTCTTCCGCCTTCAAAACATTAAAAAGACACAAAAAAACTTTTTCCATTACCTTCGTCAAGTCCAAGAAAACCAGTCGCATTCCCTCTCACAATGATATTGTACGTCGGCGACTCAGCTACGAACTTATCCACTTTTTACATAACATATATCACTTGGGGGAAAACAATTTAATTGAACACATAACTAAACTTCAATTCAATTTCAATTGCGATTGGCTACGCGGCGTAGACGTGCTACGCGTGCTACGGACAGCGGTAAACTGTAGCGCGGGAAACGGTCTGCTACGAAGCGGCCATTTTGGAATAAAGCGTCGTATATGCTTGTGTAAATTCATTGTAACTTCCACCCTTTTTTCTAGGAAAAAAGACACAAATTGAAGTAGCGTTACATATTATACTTAGCTCGCGTGTACAATGCGGTAGTGTTTTTTTATTCTTTCACTCGCGTTCAGAATTATATGTGTATCTCTTTCTGAAATAGGGTGTCGTGACGGTGTTTGCACAAAGCTCTAGATATTGCCGTTTGGGTGAGAAGAATCTTGCTAACGCTTTACTTTTAAAAGGGGTTCGTCTAATATATTTGAACACTTTTGCACCTTAAGCGCTTTCCATAAAGGTGAAGTATGTATAGATGATTTTGAAGTTAGCGGCACTTATTAAGTGTTATTGCTACTTATATCTGTTTTGATGATATTGTGTGTCATATTGACATTACGGATAGAAATGGCTCTCCTTTTGTTATTTTTGGATGATAAATGGGACTACGATGATTTATTTGGGATTTTAAGGTTATACTTAGAAAATAAATGACACTTTCCCTCTTATTTTATTATTTGTCTATTTTTACTGCAAAATCAATTAAATATACAGGTTGTTTCAATTAATCAGTCAATCAAAATATTTATTCGTAATAAACTTAAAATTGACCCTATGACCTATGTTATTAATTGATACATGTATGTGTTCTAAACAATAAATAAAAAATAAATAAATAAAACTACACAAAATGCAAAAAAAACAGTATTACTAAAACTACAACCGTACAATGGAATGATAAATTTATCACGAAATGGTCCCGTCTCAGCATAATGCTGACCCGGAGGTCAGCGCTGATCTTCCGACGAGACCATTTGTGAGACCACGAACGCAGCCGCGCGACACAGCCCCATCGTAATTCGAACGCATCCTTATTGAAGCGATCGACGCCATCTTGTCTACTATCAATGGCAGGGTATTATGTTTGGCACATGAACCGACGTAATTTTTTGGTGGGTTTGTGGTATTATTTCCTTCTTTTTCGTTTTTCGTTCCTATCTTATCTCCGGAATCTTGGTCCTAAGAGCTACGGTTCTGGAGATAACATTTTTCTATTTTTTTCCTTATTGCCTCTTCTATAGAATTCTTACTGACGAATTGGCACTAATTTGTATGAACAGCCAAGTTTTTTTCACCATTTCAGCATTGGTCCCAAACTAAAAGTTGTCCATTATGACCTCAAAAGTCACTATGCAAAGTATAGCTGGTGCCGTAGCCGAGTGGCATTTCTGCAACGCGATACGAAAACGAAACACCGCCAAAGTTAGTCTGGCTCTGTCGCGCATACGCAAGAGCGTTAGAGATAGATATCTACGAGTGTTTCGTTTCGTGAGCGTTTGTGCCATTCGGCTACGTACCCTGGTACTCATTTCTAAAGACAGCCAAGTTCTTTTTTCACCATTACAGCATTGGTCCCATAAAAAAATTTGTTAATTAACCTCTTAAGTATAGCCGGTCCTTTTTATTTCAACCTGTATAAATATAAATTGAAATAGATATCATACACGGGAATCCGGGTCCTCAGCTTACGCGGCTAACGTCATTATCGCTAAACCACCCACCCGCCGTGGTACCCGATGAAATGTCTCTAGTGTTTGTTATCTCTGATATGGTTACGCGCCTTTTGACCAACTCTAAGGGCAAGCAATTCGTGCTTGCACCTCCTATATGAATCCTTTAGAGGATTACATTATAGCGAGAGAGACGGTGCTGCCATCTATACAACTAAAAAAATAAATAAAAAACAAATTAAAAAATATTCAAAAAAATAATTTGATTTGTTCCCTAGTTGTCTGTACCGGGTCGTGGGGTCTGTAACAAAAGCAAAAAATTAAACTGTAGGCTGTACTCCTTACACTGACCAACATTTCTTCAACGACTTTTAAAAATAACTTGTATTTTGTTATTTATCACCCTTGAAAGTTTTTCCTAAGAGGTAATGTACTGCGAATTCTGTTAAGTCTAAAGTGTGACTGACAACGTCAATGACAACAATAATGTCGTCCATTGAAGCTAATATTTATTTTATATGAAAAATTAGAAAATTAAAGACTTCATAATTTTTAAAAGTCGCTGAAGAAATGTTGGTTAGTTTAAGGAGTACAGCCAACAGTTTAATTTTTTGCTTTTGTTACAGGCCCCACCCTGTATAAATATAATGAAACTATACACGTTAAACTTTCGTGAGACATATTCAAATTATTAATGAATCTGCGATATAATAACGTGAGTACAACCGTCGATTCATTAATTATAATGAAACTATCCGTGAATAATTAAAAACTCTCATTATTTCCGCTACCACGTTCCCAGTTCCCAACATCTAATAGTCACGTAAACACTAGACACTTAAGGCTCCTATAGACTAGATACTTAAGTCTCCTTTAGACTGAACGAACAAAGGCAGACACAATTCTATTGTAAAGTTTGAAGACACGCTACAGAATACAGAGTAGAATTGAAAAGAATAACCTAACATTGTAAAATATATATTATAACCATAGAAAAAATTATATATGTTATGGACCAAGTGATTATTAAGGGCATTATGCATAATGCCCGGGCATTATGAATAATGCCTAGCTGTATTGGGCAAAGTGATTAATCATTGTCTAGACGCCATTTTTTATCACATTGCCCGGTCATTATGATAATGCTACGTGATCGTTGGGCAAATTGATAATAAGTTTAACAAGTTTGCATGAACGCCATTTTTTATCACATTGCTCGGTCATTATGATACTGCTACGTAATCGTTGGGCAATTTGATAATAAGTTTAACAGGTTTTTCTGAACGCCATTTTTTATCACATTGATACTGCTACGTGATTGTTGGGCAATTTGATAATAAGTTTAACAAGTTTGCATGAACGCCATTTTTATCACATTGCCCGGGCATTATGATACTGCTACGTGATTGTTGGGCAATTTGATAATAAGTTTAATAAGTATTCTGGGTGTTTCCTAACAAATAATGAAATGTAAATTGCGCTTTCTATTCTTGGGCAAAATTCAGTTATTTGGTGTGGTATTATTACTTTGCGCAACAGAGGATGGGCACTATGTATAATGCCTGGGCAAAATTCAGCTATTCGGTATGTTATTATCACTTTGCCCAACAGAGGATAGGCATTATATATAATGCCCGGGCAAAATTCAGCTATTCGGTGTGGTATTATTACTTTGCCCAACAGAGGATGGGCATTATGTATAATGCCCGGGCAAAATTCAGCTATTCGATATGTTATTTATTACTTTGCGCAACAGAGGATGGGCTTTATGTATAATGCCCGGGCAATTTAATTATTTGAATAGTTAATATCAAACTGCCCACTCACAATGGGCATTATTCATAATGCCCGGGCATTATATATAGTGCCCGATTTATCACTTGGTCCATAACATATACATACATATAATCACGCCTGTATCCCATAAAGGGGTACGCAGAGCACATGAACTACTAAGTTTCAGTGCCACTCTTGGCAAATAAGGGGTTTGAAAGAAAACGAAACTGTGACATTGCAGTGACAGGTTTCCAGCCTCTCGCCTACGCCACAATTTAACCCATATCCTACAGTCGCCTAAAAAATTAAATAAAAAAAAATAGTTAGATAATCTGGGAATAAATAAAGTGCTAGTCAATCATAGATAATCCGGTATACTGCGTATTTGAAATCAATGTTTCCACTATCCCACTGCAAAAATAAAATCGCAAATAAGTAACATAGCAAACCACCATTAAAAAAATACCATTGCTACCTCGACATGGGCTTCGCCTCGCTACGAGGCATCTTCAGGAGATGCTGGAGATGTTGATGGTTTGAGACTCGCAAATTGGATCAAACTATGAAACTATTCAGATTACTTTTATTGTATACTAGCTTTTACCCGCGGCTTCGCCCGCGTAATAAAAGTATTCTCTGTAGGTAGGTATATTTATCTGCGATTATTTCGATTGCACATAATACTTTTGCTTGCAATGATTGTAGAAATATTACACATCGACCACAGCGTAGGTAATTCTATATACGCTGGGGAAACCTTTATAAACATCCCACATAGCCCGTATTTCGACACTATGATCGGTGGGTAAAAAGTACTTTTTTCTATTATCCCTTACAATTTTTTACATTTTGCTTATACTTATCGCAAACGTAATCTTTAAGCAAGCAAACAACGATCGTCTTAGAGCACATTGATTGTAAGAGACCGCCGACCGATTATCCGTATCCCTCTAACGATACCCATATTATCCGTATCCGTATCCTTATCCGTATCCGTATCCGTATCCGTATCCGTATCCCTATCACTATCGCTATCGCTATCGCTAACGCTATCGCTATCGCCATCGCTATCGCTATCGCTATCCCTATCGCTATCCCTATCGCTATCGCTATCCCTATCGCTATCCCTATCGCTATCCCTATCCCTATGCATATCCTTATCCCTTATCAAGATGTTTAATGATATAACACTTTAAGTTCTCGCGCTTTGTACACATATTTAAAGTCACATACAGGTCGAACGCGATTAATTAACATTATTTTTCCCTTTTTTCCCAACGTTTCGGCCAGGTTGCACTGGCCGTGGTCGCGGAAGACTGACGTCCCAGCAAAATGTCACCGGAGATGTAAACAACATAAAACTACCCATTTATTTATCGTATGGCATTTTATATCTACATGTCACTGCATAACACATTTAAAAATTAAACCTAGAAGTCTTAAAATAGTCCACGGCTTTCCCATTTAAAGTTTTGAGCTCTTCAAAGCTGCCATTGAATTTGGTGTTAGGGCATTCCAGCACCATATGGCGGATTGTCTGCTTTGGTATGCCACATTCGCATGCTGCCGACTCGCACCATCCCCATTTGTTCTTATGGTATGCGGAGTTGCCTACGTCAGTTCTAAAACGGTTCAGCAGGCACCAGACACGTCGTTGGGTAGTGAAGCCTGGTGGTTTTGTGCGGGGGCTTAGTTCGAAAAAGTCTCTCGGCACCTGATTGGAATGCCACTCGTTAAGCCAGGCATTATTTGTCTTCCACAGGGGATCCATGGTATTGAGGCTGGCTAGTGGTGGATTGCGAGACTTTAGCCTGCGGTCAGTCTTAGCAAGCACATCTCCGTGAATGGGTAGGGTCGGGTCTCTCCGTATCTTATCAAGCTCTCGATAGAGACAGTGTTCCCGGCGAAGATGGGGTGGGGCGATGTTGCTGAGAGCAGGTAGCCAGTAGGTAGGTGTAGGGCGTATACAGCCTGTGATGAGGCGCATGGTTTGGTTAAGTTGCGTGTCCACAGCTGAAACATGGTTGCTGTTGATCCACACAGGCGAGCAGTACTCTGCCGAAGCGTAGACCAGCGCTAGAGCAGTTGTTCGGAGGCAAGCAGCATTGGCTCCCCAGGTTGTTCCGGTCAGTTTCTGAACTATATTGTTACGAGTCCTCAGTTTTCCCGCAGTTTTGTTGAGGTGGGTCTTGTAGGTGAGGCTCCGGTCAAGAGTGACACCAAGGTATTTGGGATTTGGGTTATGTTTCAGTGTCTTTCCCATAAACTCCACATTGAGCTCGGTATTTGCTAGCTTGTTGTTCAGGTGAAAGCAGCATACCTCGGTTTTATTTGCATTAGGGCATAGTCGCCATCGGGAGAAGTAATCGTTCATAGTTCGTAAATCTCGTTCTAACGTTACTTCAGTTATCTTAATGTCCCGGTTTTGTGCTCCTAAGGCAATGTCGTCAGCATATGCAAATTTCCGAGAGTCGGTCGCAGGGAGGTCATGGGTGTACACATTAAATAGAAGTGGAGCAAGTACCGACCCTTGTGGGAGACCATTATTTAAGGTTTTGGTGCTACTGACACTATTGCCGAGGTGGACTTGAAAGACTCTGTTCGTGAGTGAGTTTTCCACAAGTTTGTAGATTTTTAAGCACGGAACCAGTTTGATGAGCTTATATAGAAGTCCTTGTCGCCAAACAGTGTCATACGCAGCCGACAGATCGATGAACGCTACCGATGTTTTCTGGTTCTCTTCGTAGCCTTTTTCTATGAATGATGTGAGTGCCAAGACCTGATCACAGCAGTTACGATTCGACCGGAAGCCAGCTTGCTCTTTTGGTATAGCCCTGTCGATTGTGTCAGCTATGCGGTTGTAGATAATCCTTTCCAGTAGCTTGTAGATGACACTTAGCAGAGCTATAGGCCTATAGCTGTCCGCACTGTCTCCCGACTTTCCCGGTTTGAGTATCGCTATAATTTTAGCTCGTTTCAGGGTTCTTGGTATTTTGCCAGTGTTGATGATATGGCTGTAGAAATTGGCAAGCCAGTTTTGGGTTTTGCTCCCGCAGTATTTGAGGAATTCCGGAAATATGTCGTCAGCACCACAGGCTTTGTTTGTGTTAACTTGTTTAATACCGGCGATGACCTCGCTTACTGTGACCGGCCCGCTGAACGTCTTGTTTGGTGCTACCTTTGCCTTCAGATCCTTAAGCTCTTTGCGGATTTTCTTCGTGTGTAGTTTGTGACTTGGTGCTTTGGATAGGTTGACAATCCTCGTAGCTATCGCATTAGCGCTAGCCTTCGGCAGGCTGGGTTGGTTGGTATACCCTGTAGTTAGCCTTCTCAGAACGTGCCAAGCTTTTCTACTGGAGTGCGTGAAGTTCATCCGTTCGACTGTATCCTCCCATTTCTGGAGTCGGGCTTCATTTAGGGATTTAATGAGATTGTGTCCGCAGGTCCGGTCTCCGGTTTCATTATACTCCTGCCATGCAGATTCACACTCGTTGTTCCAGCCCGGTATGTAGTTTTTTCTGAAGCCACGGGGGATACATTTCTTGGCTGTTGCTAAGATGAGCCTCTGGAAACGCTCGCAGTTTTCCGGCAGAGGAGGGATCCAGCGGATACTGTCATCAAGCCTATTAGCAAAAGCTTTCCAATCTGCCTTTTTAAAGTTCCATCGGGGGACTGGGTACGATTCGATGACTGGAATTTTCAGTCCTACCTCGATGAGCACTGGCCTGTGTTGGCTATTTGGGAAGTTTCCAAGCACAGTACGCTTTACGGGTAGAGGCTCGCCTTCCTCGTCCATGGAGCTAAATACCAGATCGGGGTTATATTCTTTACCCCAGCGAGCTGACTTGAACGTGCCTTTGCTCTTTAAGTCAAGTATTAGCAAGGCGTTTATGGAATCAGCCCACTGGCAGAGTTTTTCACCATTGTTATCAGATGTTGTGTAGCCCCAGGAAGTATGGTGGCTGTTGTAGTCGCCTGCGTAGAGTGTTGGGTGTCCGAGGTCAGGAAGGACCGGGTCAGGCCAGGGGCTATTCGGAGGTTTGTACACGTTGCACACTTTCGTTTCGCCGAGTTGTATGACTGTGGTCTCTATGTTATCAGGGTTGCTTGAAGAGCTTATTAGTTGAGACGTTGACAATAGTGGCGATCTGACATAAGTGGCAGTTCCATATTTTCCGTGGTAAGTAGCCCCAACTATATGGTATCCCGGAATTGTCCCGCGTCGTGAGAGCTGTGTAGGGTCCGCCGCGTGGGTTTCTTGCAAAAGGATTATGTCTACTTTGTTGTCGTTGACTATTCTACTTAAGCATTCTGATTTAGCTTGGCTTATGCCTTCTATATTAAATGAACAGACATGGACAGAAGGCCCGATGTCTTTAGTCTGGAGGACCTGGTGAGGGCCCATTTGAGATTGCTTTCTGAGCATATTATTCGCAGTGACGATCAGCCGTGAGATTCAGAGAGAACAAGTACAGCTGCCAAGTTTTATTGCACTTTTAGCACCACCCAGGGGTCACGTGTAGGGTAGCGGTGGGTAACTTCCTACGGACGTGGTGCAATATCGACCCCCCATAAAACTACCCGATATTAATTTATATAAATGTTCGGGGTAGACAAATAAATATAATCTACCCGCTTTTAGTTAATGTTTATTTCCCACCATGTTTATTTTAAAGGTAAAAATAATGTTAATTAATCGCGTTCGACCTGTATGTGACTTTAAATATATGTTTAATGATTTCTTATCAAGTGCTAAAATATAAAGTTTCATGGTTTTATCTTTTAAAATTAAGAAATCCCATACAAACTTTCAACCTCTTTTTCAACCCCTTCATCCCTTTTTTTCGAAATAAAAAGTAGCCTATGTTCTGTCTCAGGGTCTAAAGATTGTCTGTTCCAAATTTCATCAAAATCGGCTGCGTGGTTTAAGCGGGAAAGCGTAACAGACAGACAGACAGACAGACAGACAGACAGACAGACAGAGTTACTTTCGCATTTATAATATTAGTATGGAGTATGGATGGATGGATATGGATTTATTCTGGCACATCGTATTTCAGTATTCCTACAAAGGGAATTGAATGGGTATAATTTAATTAGTAAGAACCTTACACTATACAACTAGGGAACAAATCAAATTATTTTATTGAATATTTTTTTAATGTTCTTCTTTTTCAAGTAGTCACACTACTGTTTATAAATTATACATTGAAATAGATATCATACACGAAAGAAACACGGGCGTGTGGTCTAGTGGTAAAAACGTTAGCAGCGTAAGCTGAAGACCCGGGTTCGATTCCCGGCTCGGCCACCAGTGGGCCTTGCCGTTTTTTCTTTCGTGTATGATATCTATTTCAATTTGGTAAGAACCTTGTTTTTTCCATTTGTTAGTCGTATACCTCGAAACCAAAAAATCCTTCCAGCTTTTCACCTATTCGCGTTTTGTCGCGATAGCGTATTTTGTTGTAGCGTGTAATATCGGTGGTATATTTTTGCCACTCGCATAATATATATATTATATTTAATAGATTTTTTTTTATACTACGTCGGTGGCAAACAAGCATACGGTCCGCCTGATGGAAAGCGGTCACCGTAACCTATGAACGCATGCAACGCAAACAGTGTCACATTTTTACAACAGTAGCAAAATTTTGATGTAGCATTATTATCAATAGCCTATTTAGTTAACCGCATATATTTTCAATAGATGCTTCTGCTTGAAATCAAAGAGGTCACAGAAAACCAGTGCGGTTTCGTCGCAGGAAAATCTACCACAGACGCCATCCATACCATAAGAATCTTAATGGAGAAGTACCGGGATAAAAAAAACTGATCTACATATGGTGTTCATCGACTTAGAGAAAGCCTTCGACCGAGTTCCAAGAGACTTAATCTGGCGGGCATTAGGAGGACATAACGTACCAGAATATTACATCAGCATTGTCAAAGATATGTATAAGGACGTTACAACAAGAGTACGTTGCCCGGCCGGTGTAAGTGATGAATTCGAAGTAAGGGTTGGTGTTCACCAGGGGTCAGCGCTGAGTTCCCTGTTATTTAATTTGGTAATGAACCATCTGACTGCAAAGCTACAACGACCGCCTCCTCGGGACTTGCTCTACGCTGACGATATAGCACTCGTCAGCGAAAATGCGGAAGACCTACAGCAAATTCTGGAGCAATGGAGAGTCGCGTTAGAGGAAGCCGGTCTGCGAATCAGCAAACAAAAGACTGAATACGTACACTGCAATTTCAGCGGCAAAAATAACAGCAGCACCATCAGTCTTGAAGGCACACCCCTGAATGGAGTAGACAGTTTCAAATATCTAGGCTCAGTCGTCACCACCGATGCAACTGTCGACACTGACATAACCCAAAGAATAAACACAGGATGGGTGAAATGGAAAGAGCTGTCAGGAGTGTTGCGCGACAGGAGAATGCCTGTACACATTAAAGGCAAAATCTACAAAACCGCCGTACGACCAGCTCTAACGTATGGCGCCGAGTGCTGGCCTCTCAAAAAACAACAAGAAGATAGGCTACATGCCGCTGAAATGAGAATGCTGCGCTGGACCGGGGGTGTAACGCGACTAGATCGCATCCGGAATACCCTCATCCGTGGTAGCTTCAGGGTAAAACCAATTCAAGAAAAGCTAGTGGAAGGCCGACTCAGATGGTATGGGCATGTAATGCGTCGCCCACCCGAACACATGACCCGACAAGTACTCGAAATGTTTCCGGCGCCTAAAAGAGGACCAGGAAGATCCCCCCAAACATGGATAGCCACCATAAATAAGGACATGAAGGATGCAAATGTCACACCTGAGACAACCCGGGACAGAGCGTCCTGGTGAAGAAGGACTAGGAGAGCCGATCCCAAATAATAGGATAAGGCTAGGCCAAGGGAGAGAGAGACAGATATATTTTCAATAGATTTTTACAACAATAGCAGATTTTTATGTAGCGTTTATCACTTTTTCCTGGGTTGCATATTGTATTAATGATTTAAAAAAAAGCTATATCACTGGGATATAATACGTGGTCAAATGGACATTATATCAACATCAACATTTGCATTAGTAATATTTTATTAGTAATATCTTTCTTATATCATTGATATGCACAATGAGGTTATATAACCAGGAGAAAAACTACAAATACGAAATGCATTTACAAAAAAACAAAACTATAAAGGGTGCTAAATTAAAAACTATAAACTATAAATGGTAAAGTGCTTGAAAGAAATATCACGAGATCTAATAACGCATTACAAACAAATATCTATTGAGGTGAAAAGCGACTACAGTGAAGAAAGGCAGGAAAATAAATATACTATGAATTTTATACACCATTGTAATTGGCGACAAATACTGTTCAGAAATTTTGAGATCGCGGCGAAACGCGAAAAGGTGAAAAGCTACAAGGATTTTTGATTTCGAGGTATACGATTAACAAATGTTTTTTTCTTATCAAATTAAGCATGTCTAGAAAAATAGAGTAGAAACTAAAAAATATTGGCAATATCTTAGGATCGCCATTCGTCACATTCAACCAGTTTGCGTAAGAAAACTGGCTGTATTAAAAATTCATGATTTTACATAAAATACAAAGATTTTACATGAAGTACTCAGACAACGATTTACTCGTATACCTAAAGAAAATAAAAATAGTCGTATACTCGAAGCGGCCGAGCAACTCAAGCGGCGCAAATACGCAGTCATCGACACCGGCTGCATGTTTGAGCCCTTTGGGGTAGAGACGCTTACGGCCCAGCCACGACATTGGTCTAAGCGCGACAGCAGTGATACGAGCGAATAAAAAGTCCCATCGCTGTGTCTCGCTCCAAGGTATGGCCGCCGCTCACCGCTGTCACGCTTAGACCAATGTCGTGGCTGAGCCGTTAGGCCGTCAGGGGCCGTCAGGTTCAGGGTGCACACGGCATTTTTACAGAGCTGGCCAAACACTTAATAGACGCATCGGGTGAGCGGAAGGCTGGAGCATATCTCGCCCAGCGCGGCAATGCCGCCAGCCTTCTGGGCACCCTACCGGCCGGCTCTGACTTAGGTTATATTTTTTTATTTATACGGTTTTATTTTATAGGTAACTTTAGTTTAGATTTCATTTTATTTATTAGTTCATAGTGTAGTTTTATTTGTGTTAGTTTAATGTTTATTTGAAGGAATTAATTGTACCCATAACAAGCTTTCGTTTATGAATATTATTAAATTTAATAATATTTTAAAAAATCCTTTCATATTCTGTATGTAAGTCATAATCATCATACTTTACGTACTTTAGAGCTAACAAGAGTAAATTAATCAACTCCTATTCATAATAAGTTTCTCCGCGAAACGTATTATTAATTACACTTCTTAGTAAGAAGAAAGGGAACAACCGGAATCGTCAAATATACATAAAAATGTTGGCCTTGTTTTCCTCTTTGGATAACTATATATAACCATCAGTAAAAATATATTGACGTATTTGGTTGTCATCGTCCTCCTTGCGTTATCCTATTCGCCGCGGCTCATGGGAGCCCGGGGTCCACTTTGACATCTAATCCCAAAGTTTGGCTTAGACACTACTACGAAAGCAACTGCCATCTGATCTTCCAACTCAAATGCCTTACGTGGATTAGTCCGGCTTCCTCACGATATTTTCCTTCAAGTGACTGGCAAATATCAATTTTCGCACAGGAGGGTGATTTTTGAATCTCACATACAGGATTTGTCACTAAAATGCCGGTTGAAAACGGTGACTTGCCTATTATTTTCAGTGACAACTTTCTGTAGGCCTAGCACATGATGGCCGCGGGAGTATGTCGCCGCGAGATAGATGACACGTCTTTGTCTAATTGTATTAATGACATAAGGACAGGTAGTCTATCTCGCGGCGACATACTCTCGCGGCCATCATGTGCTAGGCCTGCTGAATTCGAACGCGTGAGACTCAAAAATCGACCCGAAGTTCGAAAAACTCGTTGGTAGGAGCCGGAGTTCGAATCCGCGACCTCCGGATTGAAAGTCAGTGTTCTTACCGCTTGTAATAAAAAGTAGTTTCTTACAATCTGATTTTAATGGCAAAAACTCTAGAAATTAAAAAAACACGCTTTTTATAAATGCACGTAAAAGCCTATAAAATAAATTATGGATCGTTCAAGTTGTCTCTATTGCTGGGATGAAGAGTAAACTATGTGCTTTTAATTATAATATTTGATTGTAAAAGCGTGGGGCGCTGCAGTCGTGCTGCAAGTCCAGTTAGCGCGCCAATCTGTGTAAACTGCTTCTCGTAATATAGCTTAACTTGATTTCTCAGCAAGTTATACAAAAAGTTTTTCCTGTTACAGCGCCCCACGCTTTTACAATCAAATATTATAATTAAAAGCACATAGTTTACTCTTCATCCCAGCAATAGAGACAACTTGAACGATCCATAATTTATTTTTGGCTTTTACGTGCATTTATAAAAGCGTGTTTTTCTAGAGTTTTTTAAACTATAAATTTATTTTATACTTTTTAGTCGTTAATAATGAAATATATTTAAAATTTAAACAAAAATATTATTTCAAGTAGGCGAATTTCGCAAGCCATTTGTGGCTTAACACGTATTGCTATTGCTTAATAAGAATTAATACCACCTGATGTATAGGTACCAAGTTTATCGCAATAAAGTCATTCATTTAAAACATTTTTCATAGTGCTGCGCTAATTTGAAGATTAATGCAATACAGAACTTAAGGATTTCATCTTACAGAGTAGGAAAGAGACAAAAGGTTGAATTTTCTCAGTCGCTCTCTAGTATATTTGCGTGGGGTTGAACCTGGTTATGGAACGTGGACGCGACAGTTTGCTAAGCAACTAAAAGACTGATAGTGGCTCTGGGATCTGTAGACCTTCGCGACGTGCTTAGCAGTGGCGTGGCGTGAAAATTTTCGTTGATAAAGCCCTTACTTTTGCCCCCCTTACTTTTGCTCTTAAGAGTCACAAGAAAGCCCTAACCCAACTTATTTTAAATATTACATTGATCTTTCTTTTATGCGGGGGGCTTTGCCCCCGAGCCCCCCTTACTTTTGCTCTTAAGGGTCACAAGCCTTAACCCAACTTATTTTAAATATTACATTGATCTTTCTTTTATGCGGGGGGCTTCGACCCCCGAGCCCCCCTTTTGTTTATATACTCTTGAGGGTCACAAGAAAACCGTAACCCAACTTATTTTAAATACTACGTTGATCTTTCTTTTATGCGGGGGGCTTCGCCCCCAAGCCCCCCTTTTGTTATATACTCTTGAGGGTCACAAGAAAACCCTAACCCAACTTATTTTAAATATTACGTTGATCTTTTTTTTATGCGGGGGGCTTTGCCCCCGATACTTTTGCTCTTAAGGGTCACAAGCCCTAACCCAACTTATTTTAAATATTACATTGATCTTTCTTTTATGCGGGGGGCTTCGCCCCCCGAGCCCCCCTTTTGTTTATATACTCTTGAGGGTCACAAGAAAACCGTAACCCAACTTATTTTAAATACTACGTTGATCTTTCTTTTATGCGGTGGGCTTCGCCCCCCAAGCCCCCTTTTTGTTTATATACTCTTGAGGGTCATAAGAAAACCCCCTTAGTTTTGTTCTTAAAGGTCACAAGAAAACCCTAACCCAACTTATTTTACATACTACGATGATCCTTTTTTTTGCGGGGGCTTTGCCCCCCGAGCCCCCCTTTCTTTGCTCTTAAGGGTCACAAGAAAACCCTAACCCAACTTATTTTAAATATTACGTTGATCTTTCTTTTATGCGGGGGGCTTCGCCCCCCGAGCCCCCTTACTTTTGCGCTTAAGGGTCACAAGAAAACCCTAACCTAATTTATTTTAAATATTACGTTGATCTTTTTTTTATGCGGGGGGCTTCGCCCCCCAAGCCCCCTTTTTGTTTATATACTCTTGAGGGTCACAAGAAAACCCTAAACCAACTTATTTTGAATACTACGTTGATTTTTTTTTGCGGGGGGCTTCGCCCCCCGAACCCCCCTTTGTTTTGTTCTTAAAGGTCACAAGAAAACCCGTAACCCAACTTATTTTTACTACGTTGATCTTTCTTTTATGCGGTGGGCTTCGCCCCCGAGCCCCCTTTTGTTTGCCCCTTGTCACAAGAAAACCCTAAACCAACTTATTTTGAATTTACGTTGATATTTTTTTTTGCGGGGGCTTCGCCCCCGAGCCCCCCTTAGTTTTGTTCTTAAAGGTCACAAGAAAACCCTAACCCAACTTATTTTAATACTACGATGATCTTTCTTTTTTGCGGGGGCTTTGCCCCCGAGCCCCCTTTGTTTGCTCTTGAGGGTCACAAGAAAACCCTAAACCAACTTATTTTAAATATTACGTTGATCTTTCTTTTATGCGGGGGGCTTCGCCCCCCGAGCCCCCTTACTTTTGGGCTTAAGGGTCACAAGAAAACCCTAACCTAATTTATTTTAAATATTACGTTGATCTTTTTTTTATGCGGGGGCTTCGCCCCCAAGCCCCTTTTTGTTTTTGCTCTTAAGGGTCACAAGAAAACCCTAAACCAACTTATTTTAAATATTACGTTGATCTTTTTTTTGCGGGGGCTTCGCCCCCGAGCCCCTTTTGTTTATATGCTCTTGAGGGTCACAAGAAAACCGTAACCCAACTTATTTTAAATACTACGTTGATCTTTTTTTTATGCGGGGGCTTCGCCCCCAAGCCCCCTTTTTGTTTATACCTTGAGGGTCACAAGAAAACCCTAAACCAACTTATTTTGAATACTACGTTGATATTTTTTTTTTTTTTGCGGGGGCTTCGCCCCCGAACCCCCCTTAGTTTTGTTCTTAAAGGTCACAAGAAAACCCTAACCCAACTTATTTTACATACTACGATGATCCTTTTTTTGCGTTTTGATTTACGTTGATATTTCTTTTATCCTGGGGGCTTCGCCCCCCGAGCCCCCCTTTCTTTGCTCTTAAGGGTCACAAGAAAAACCTAACCCAACTTATTTTAAATATTACGTAGATCTTTCTTTTATGCGGGGGGCTTCGCCCCCCGAGCTCCCCTTTTGTTTATATACTCTTGAGGGTCACAAGAAAACCCTAAACCAACTTATTTTGAATACTACGTTGATATTTTTTTTTTTTTTTTGCGGGGGCTTCGCCCCCGAGCCCCCTTTTGTTTGTATTCTCTTGAGGGTCACAAGAAAACCCTAAACCAACTTATTTTAAATATTACGTTGATCTTTCTTTTATGCGGGGGCTTCGCCCCCGAGCCCCCCCCTTACTTTTGCACTTAAGGGTCACAAGAAAACCCCAACCCAATTTATTTTAAATATTACGTTGATCTTCTTTTATGCGGGGGCTTTGCCCCCGAGCCCCCCTTACTTTTGCTCTTAAGGGTCACAAGAAAGCCGTAACCCAACTTATTTCAAATACTACGTTGATCTTTCTTTTATGCGGGGGGCTTCGCCCCCCGAGCCCCCCTTACTTTTGCTCTTAGGGGTCACAAGCCCTAACCCAACTTATTTTAAATATTACATTGATCTTTCTTTTATGCGGGGGGCCCCCCGAGCCCCCCTTTTCTTTATATACTCTTGAGGGTCACAAGAAAACCCTACACCAACTTATTTTGAATACTACGTTTATAGTTTTTTTTTGCGGGGGGCTTCGCCCGCCGAACCCCCTTTAGTTTTGTTCTTAAGGGTCACAAGAAAACCCTAACCCAACTTATTTTAAATATTACGTTGATCGTTTTTTTTGAGGGGGCTTCGCCCCTGCCCCCTTACCCCGACCCCCCTATGTTTGCTCTTAAGGGTCACAAGAAAACCCTAACCCAACTTATTTTAAATATTACGTTGATCTTTATTTTTATACGTTGGGGCTTCGCCCCCGAGCCCCCTTACTTTTGCACTTAAGGGTCACAAGAAAACCCTAAACCAACTTATTTTAAATATTACGTTGATCTTTCTTTTATGCGGGGGGCTTCGCCCCCCGAGCCCCCTTACTTTTGCACTTAAGGGTCACAAGAAAACCCTAACCCTTATTTATTTTAAATATTACGTTGATCTTTTTTTTATGCGGCGGGCTTTGCCCCCCGAGCCCCCCTTACTTTTGCTCTTAAGGGTCACAAGCCCTAACCCAACTTATTTTAAATATTACGTTGACCTTTCTTTTATGCGGGGGCTTCCCCTTTCTTTGCTCTTAAGGGTCACAAGAAAACCCTAACCCAACTTATTTTAAATATTACGTTGATCTTTCTTTTATGCGGGGGGCTTCGCCCCTCGAGCCCCCCTTACTTTTGCACTTAAGGGTCACAAGAAAACCCTAACCCAATTTATTTTAAATATTACGTTGATCTTCTTTTATGCGGGGGGCTTCGCCCCCCGAGCCCCCCTTTTGTTTATTTACTCTTGAGGGTCACAAGAAAACCCTAAACCAACTTATTTTGAATACTACGTTGATATTTTTTTTTTGCGGGGGCTTCGGCCCCCGAACCCCCCTTAGTTTTGTTCTTCAGGGTCACAAGAAAACCCTAACCCAACTTATTTTACATACTACGTTGATCCTTTTATTTGCGGCCCCCCGAGCCCCCCTTTATTTGCTCGTAAGGGTCACAAGAAAACCCTAACCCGACTTATTTTAAATATTACGTTGATCTTTGTTTTATGCGGGGGGCTTCGCCCTCCGAGCCCCCCTTACTTTTGCTCTTAAGGGTCACAAGAAAACCCTAGCCCAACTTATTTTAAAAATTACATTGATCTTCCTTTTATGCCGGGGGCTTCGCCCCCCGAGGCCCCCTTTCTTTCCTCTTAAGGGTCACAAGAAAACCCTTACCCAACTTATTTTAAATATTACATTGATCATTTTTTTATGCGGGGGGCTTCGCCCCCCGAGCCCCCCTTTCTTTGCTTTTAATGGTCACAAGAAAACCCTAACCCAACTTATTTTAAATACTACGTTGATCTTTCTTTGATGCGGGGGTCTTCGCCCCCCGAACCCCCTTTAGTTTTGCTCTTAAGGGTCACAAGAAAACCCTAACCCAACTTATTTTACATACTTTGTTGATCCTTTTTTTGGCGGGGGCTTCGCCCCCCGAGCCCCCCTTTATTTGCTCGTAAGGGTCACAAGAAAACCTTACCCAACTTATTTTAAATATTACATTAATCTTTCTTTTATGCGGGGGGCCCCGAGCCCCTCTTACTTTTGCTCTTAAGGGTCACAAAAAAACCCTAGCCCAACTTATTTTACACACTACGTTGATCTTTCTTTTTTTGCGGGGGCTTCGCCCCCGCCCCCAATTTTGCTTTTGTTATCAATTTTTCTTTTGCAAGCATGTGGACGCTAGCCCGCGACCTGGGCTACATATTTAAGGGTCACAAAAAAGACCCTTACCTGACTTAGTTTAAATACTTATTCGGTCTTTCCTTTTTCCGCTCATAAGGGTCGCAAGAAAACCCTAACCTAACTTAGGCCTCGCTTCGCTTCGGTCAATAATAGGTTTGTTATAACGTTGAAAACGTAACGTCAAAGTTCATTACGTGGCCTTTCTCACAAGCACAAACACAACTATGATACGATATGCCATCATGGAATGCCAGTGCCAATCTTCGGGCTTCATTATCAGACCTTGAAACCTAGTCGTGGTCAAAGTTCATTATAAGACTTTTCTAAGAAACCAGAAAACAGCTATGATACGAAGTTCCATCATGTAGTTCCAGTTCATATCTTCCGGCTCCATCATCAGACCTTGAAACCTAATCGTAGTCAAAGTTCATTACAATACTTTTCTAAGAAACCCAAAAACAGCTATGATACGATGTTCCATCATGTAGTTCCAGGTCATATCTTCCAGCTTCATCATCAGACCTTGAAACCTAATCGTAGTCAAAGTTCATTACAAGACTTTTCTAAGAAACCCAAAAACTGCTATGATACGATGTTCCATCATGTAGTTCCAGTTCATATCTTCCGGCTCCATCATCAGACCTTGAAACCTAATCGTAGTCAAAATTTATTACAAGACTTCTAAGAAACCCAAAAACAGCTATGATACGATGTTCCATCATGTAGTTCCAGTTCATATCTTCCGGCTCCATCATCAGACCTTGAAACCTAATCGTAGTCAAAGTTCATTACAAGACTTTTCTAAGAAACCCAAAAACAGCTATGATACGATGTTCCATCATGTAGTTCCAGTTCATATCTTCCGGCTCCATCATCAGATCAGTTCAACAGTATCATATTATTGTATTGTCATCAGAACTACATACAGCTGCCAATTTTCATTACGCTACGATCCCTGGAAGATGGTTAAATTAGCCTCCGCAGATTCCATTACATAGTTAGTTACATACACGACGACCTAATAAAAGCGTGTTAAGATTTAGTTGACCCATCAGGTGTGACTAGGGTCAATCGCCGATCAGTCCATAATAAAAAAAAAAAAGAGGCTTCGTTGCGTCGTCTGTCCGTGCGTAGAATTCGGCAGGTTGCCCCGGAACCGTCGAAAGACTACACCCTTTGGCCAGAAGTCTGCACTCGCGATGGTGTCCTGTAGCGGCCGCGGCATGCGCACAACAAACGAGCTGAATTGCACGTAGCAGCGCGACTGCAGCGCAGCTGCTGCACCCTCAGCGTGAAGCCAGTCTACACAATACAGAAGATCCTAGCTTAGAACCCAAAGGCTTACACACTTACTGTAATACATGCTTTTTATTTATTACTATTTCTACTCCTTTTTTCCATATGGTGATGTCAATATTCAAAGAGGAAAATGGGAACCACTTTTGTATGGAGAATCATTTCCCCTTTCCCAGACTTATCAATAGTTCCACTCCAATCAGTTCTCGCCGATTACGCTAACCGACTTTGTAAAGACATTAAATTGAAATACTCGGCATTGTTTCGTAGAGGGAGATTAGCAGGAAATCTATTTGGGCACATTAATTTTTGTAAGACGAATACTGAGAATGGATAAAGGGGAAATGCTTTACGTAATGTGCGATACTAGCGCCACATCTGATATGTTCTTCATCATTCATCATAATTAGGCCTTGTACATCTTTCATCATCATCATTATTTCAGCCATTAAGAGGCCTTATTCCTAAAGACGAGCGTTTTTGGCAAAATGTAACCTTTTTCATTCAAAATTATAAAGAAACTATAAATGATTATTAAAAAACTGATAATGTTCCTAAAAGAACATATCTTAAGCTAGGTAATAATTGGATAATATTTTAAAATATGTCTTTTTATACTTCAAAAAAATCAGTTTTTTCGGAAGACGTTTTCAAATTTCATAGTGGGATAACTCGTTTCGAATCGTGATTGTGCTGTTAAAAATGTCATTTGGGGTAATAAATGATCACAATCCTATTTATTATATCCTATACGAGGTAATCAACGTTTGATATTTTAAGATTTATTTGAAATGGAGGATAAATAACCTTCCGTGTCTTCCCCATTTTTTCGATAAAAAGAGGTTTACATTATATATTTTTCCTGTGGTTCCTGCGTATATTGTAACTCTTAAATAAAAATATCCTAAACTAGAACTTCTTGTTGACATAATAAAAAAAAAACATATATATAGGACATACCTTTCTGTCGATAGACATTTTTTTAAAGCACCTAAAATTCGAATAAAATACACTGTGCTAACACGGGCCCGCTCAGTCTGCGCCGAGCGCTCGTAGACAACGGACCTGCGTTCGATCGTCCGGCGCTCCTTGCTTTCGTAAGCAGCTAGATAGTTCCGAGAAATGCTGTATACTGCGACTAAACAAATCTTGATCCTGTCAGTGGCAAACAAGCATACGGTCCGCCTGATTTTTATACATGCAATTTTTTGCATTTCAGATGGTTATATGGATTTCAATTTTTACTTAAAATCTGATGAGAGTTTGAATTTTTACTATATTTCGGGACCAGGACGAGGTTCTGGTTCTCATGATGGAGTCAGGAGATGGTCAACAGAACTGCTACTCTACTCATCATAACTCCGCCGTGTTTGGGCTCATTGGATTTGGGCTGACGAGCAGAATCGATCTAAATGAGGTCCAAGGTCTCACGATGGAGTCAGGAGATGGTCAACAGAACTGCTATTCTACTTATCAGAACTCCACCATGTTTGGGCTCATTAGATTTGGGCTGACGAGCAGAATCGATCTAGATGAGATCCAAGGTCATATGATGGAGTCAGGAGATGGTCAACAGAACTCCTATTCTACTCATCGGAACTCCACCATGTTTGGGCTCATTGGATTTGGGCTGACGAGCAGAATCGATCTAGATGAGGTCCAAGGTGTCATGATGGAGTCAGGAGATGGTCAACAGAACTGCTATTCTACTCATCCTAACTCCACCATGTTTGGGCTCATTAGATTTGGGCTGACGAGCAGAATTGATCTAGATGAGGTCCAAGGTCTCATGATGGAGTCAGGAGATGGTCAACAGAACTGCTATTCTACTCATCGGAACTCCACCATGTTTGGGCTCATTGGATTTGGGCTGACGAGCAGAATCGATCTAGATGAGGTCCAAGGTCTCATGATGGAGTCAGGAGATGGTCAACAGAACTGCTATTCTTCTCATCATAACTCCACCATGTTTGGGCTCATTAGATTTGGGCTGACGAGCAGAATCGATCTAGATGCGGTCCAAGGTCTCATGATGGAGTCAGGAGATGGTCAACAGAACTGCTATTTTACTCATCATAACTCCACCATGTTTGGGCTCATTGGATTTGGGCTGACGAGCAGAATCGATCTAGATGAGGTCCAAGATCTCATGATGGAGTCAGGAGATGGTCAACAGAACTGCTATTCTACTCATCCTAACTCCACCATGTTTGGGCTCATTAGATTTGGGTTGACGAGCAGAATTGATCTAGATGAGGTCCAAGGTCTCATGATGGAGTCAGGAGATGGTCAACAGAACTGCTATTCTACTCATCGGAACTCCACCATGTTTGGGCTCATTGGATTTGGGCTGACGAGCAGAATCGATCTAGATGAGGTCCAAGGTCTCATGATGGAGTCAGGAGATGGTCAACAGAACTGCTATTCTACTCATCATAACTCCACCATGTTTGGGCTCATTAGATTTGGGCTGACGAGCAGAATCGATCTAGATGAGGTCCAAGGTCTCATGATGGAGTCAGGAGATGGTCAACAGAACTGCTATTTTACTCATCATAACTCCACCATGTTTGGGCTCATTGGATTTGGGCTGACGAGCAGAATCGATCTAGATGAGGTTCAAGGTCTCATGATGATCCAGTAATTCCTTTTCCCTGTTTGAGGTACGGAACCCTAAAATAATAGCGCCGAAATATGATTTTTTGTTTACTACCGTTTACCACTACTATCCATACAGTGTACAGTCACCGGCATAAATAAGTGATGATTTCTGTACCTTGTCATATACTCTTTGAAATGTCATACGAAATTGTCGAACGATCTATAGCGACTAGGTATAGAAATCTCATCACTCCTTTATGACGGTGACTGTAGCACAGAGAAACAAAAAAAGTAATATGTTTCAACTCCAACCCTCCCCCTTCTCCATCGTGATGATAGTTGGTGATTTTTCCATTTTTTACCCCCTTAGGAGAAGAGTATCCAAAAACGCTGCTGAAATCACTTTTCTCTTATTCTCTAATTATTCTCTAAGTCCTAGTGTTTTGCACTAGGAAGGCTCGCTCACGTGTTACCTCCTAAGCAACTACGCTCCAGCTACTTCTCCCTATTCCACTTGACCATGTGCTACGGCCTTGAACTGTGGGGAACAGCAGCAGAATGGCATCGAGTGTTTATTTTACAAAAACGGGCGATAAGAATAATATCTTTCGCTCCCCCCGGATCACCAGCAAAACAACTTTTTATAAGCAATAACATTTTAACACTCACATCACAATACATTTTTAACATCGCCAAACACGTACACACATACAGACACACATTTAATACAAGCAAACTAACACGAACCCGTCTAGGAAGCAAAGAACGCCTGCTCCTCCCCAGTTGTCGTCTGAGTAAGTCCTCCAAGACTATGCAGGTACAAGGTCCCAAGATTTTTAACAAACTTCCCGAAGACATTACCTGTATAGAATCTTCGAACCAATTCACACGAGCGTTAAAAAATGGCTTATCGCCCACGCCTTTTATGACATGAATGAATTCTACATCTTTTAAATTATTTAATTAACTATCTAATTAACAGTCACAAAACATTGTATCCATTCTATTCTAATATTATATAATGCTCAATGGTCCTTAATGTAATTTAAAAATGTATTACCATATTTCGACATATCAAACTACGAATACTAATATAATAATTTTAATTTTAATATACCATATAATAACTATGTACCTAAATCAATTGTGACGTGTAATATGTAACAATATTATAAATAAATGAGTATGAGTATGAGTATGAGTATTCTTATCTCTTGTAAACTTTTAAAAAAGTCCCCATGTAAAACCAAAAGAATTGTTATTAGCGATTAAATTCAAAACTATCAAGATTATTCTTGCCTGTGTTAAAACACGCGTTGCGTTGCCGGTGCTCGCGTACCGAGCGTCAACGCCATCTATCGATGGCTATTTCACGAATTTGATGAGCGCTCAAAGGAATAAGGGCTCTTAATGAGTGTCACTAATACTAGTATAAAGCATCTTTGCTTATATTATAATACTAGCTAATTGTAAAGGAGTATACAAGTTTCTAATGTGTCCATAGGTTACAGTGACCGCTTTACATCAAGCGGACCGTATACTTGTTTGCCACCGACATCTCAAACGTCTCCTAAATCAGCCTGCAGTTATTTACCTAAGCTTATTTAAGCCGCAAAACTTGTTAAATCAAAATCCTTTCAAAATATGCACAAAAGTGAAGAATATTATTACAGTTGTTTTTGTATTTATGTAAATACCTCATTAATATGGAAACCTCAAAGGTAAGAACTACATATTAATGGACTTGACTATTCATTCTCATAAGCCCAGTCTTACTGATTTACGGAATAACTTTCGAGATACGCTTGCAGTGCTACACAAAATAGTAGAATTTATTAATAGTAGAATTTATTTCTCAATATCAAAGCGCTAGACGGAATTATGTTTAAATGTAAGCTCAAGAGTTGGCTGATTGAGCAAGTATTTTATGACACAAAATAATTTTTTGCTAGTTAATAAGATACCTATGTAATGTTAGATAATAAGCTTAGTTATAAAATGGGTAGGTTACCTACCGTAATTGTACGCCCTAGCAGGCAACTGTTGATACTTATTGTATAAAAAAACGCCTATGCATGTACACAGTTATACAATAAAATTATATTCTATTCTATTCTATTCTATTCTATTCTATTCTATTCTATTCTATTCTATTCTATTCTATTCTATTCTATTCTATTCTATTCTATTCTATTCTATTCTATTCTATTCTATTCTATTCTATTCTATTCTATTCTATTCTATTCTATTCTATTCTATTCTATTCTATTCTATTCTATTCTATTCTATTCTATTCTATTCTATTCTATTCTATTCTATTCTATTCTATTCTATTCTATTCTATTCTATTCTATTCTATTCTATTCTATTCTATTCTATTCTATTCTATTCTATTCTATTCTATTCTATTCTATTCTATTCTATTCTATTCTATTCTATTATATTCTATTCTATTCTAACGATGAGCTATCGGCGATAGAAACAAACAACACAGTCATAGTCGCTCTTTCGAGTTTATAGTTCGTCGACGAGCAATCCATACTAATATTATTAATGAGAAAGTGTGTGTGTCTGTTTGTTTGTCTGTTTTTCACGGCAAAACGGAGTGACGAATTGACGTGATGTCCTTAAGAGAGGGCGTCAATTTCTTTGCAATACAGAATTAAGACTTCGATGGTATCATAACAACGAATAAAATTATCACCTAAATTACGAGCATTATTATATACATTTTTAGGCAGAGCACATGAAAATGCTCAAGTTTCAGTGCAATTAAAGGATGGAAAGAAAAGGAAATTGTGACAGTGCCTCTCGTCTACGCCATAATTGGACCCATATCCTACCGTCGACTTTCACGAGTTTCACGACACACCCACGGAAGTGGTGATGTAAGTTTCGATAAAACTTTTACTCGATCAATTATTCATTTCGAAATAAAATGTAGTTATATGCTTCATCAGAGCTTCATGCTGATATACCTACTCGAATATTCATAATATTTTTAACACAAAAACAATTCTCAAAGTAACTTTCGCCATATTGAAAGCAACGTAAACATACGAGACTCATTCATCATACTTAACCTTTCCACGCTTGTTCGCGCGCTTATGTACGGAATTATAATATAATTTATATGTACCATAAATAATGCTATCTTTTCGTACCCCTTGTTGTTTGGTACCTACTAATGATCATACAGGATACCTGTTATATGTGTAGTTAGGAAAATTATACAAACTTGCAAACTTGATACATATTCCACTACTGTATGTGTAAATTGTGTACGTTTAAGTATGGAACTGTAATGTATAAAACTATATTTATGTTGAAGTTACCACTTTCTTTACTCTGATAAGGATTATTTGGAATGTAGTAATAATGATTGCTGATTTGGTATTAACATAAATTATTATAGTGCCTTAGCTTTTGAATATTCTGGAATTATACTTACTTAAAATTATTACTTTGGATTTACTGATTATTTTATTTTTTATTCATTGACTATTTTATTAAATTTTTTAATGATTGCATGTTCATAAGTAATAAATTATTTGTAGCTATTTTATAAAGTTGTGGAGCAATTACTGTAGTGTTAAATACAATTATTTAACATAATAACCTAACCACAAAATTAAAATTTTGAAACAACCCCCGACCGCGACATAGTAAACCGATTTTCATGAAACATGGCTAAGAACACTCCCGACTAACTCAGCTTTAAAACAAAAAAACTAAATCGAAATCGGTTCATCCGTTCGGGAGCGATGCCACAGACAGACACACACACAGACAGACAGACAGACAAACATACAGACAGACACGTCAAACTTATAACACCCCGTTTCTTTGCATCGGGGGTTAAAAAAACGATTAATTAAAATTTACATTCAATTGAGCTTTTCTCATTATTTTCAAACATTTTGCCTTTTCAGCAATGGACTTAGTGGACTCAAACGCCAGCCTTCAATTAGATCTTTTGAAGAAAGCTAATGGTTTAAAATTTCTCGAGTAACAAATAACGTCGCTGCGCGTGCAAATCTCGCTATGTGTTTTTAACCTACTTTACAGGAGACACAAAAAACTGTTTTTCTCAAACATGCAATGAAATATTGTCTTTACGTTCCTTAAAATGGGCTGGGAAGTATCGCTTTTTGGGCGCAACAACTCGAGAGGACTGTAAAGGGATTTCATATTATTTTTTAGGCCTAGGCTTGCAAAGTAACTTTTTTTATAAAATATTGTCCTTTAGAGCATTTTTTTTAATTTCATTGTATGTTTGAGAAAAGCACTATACATGCCTCGGCGTGAAAACGGATTCCCGGCCTCGTATCCCTATCCGGCCTCGCTCGCACGCTCGCCCGGCCGTATATACCCACTTGGCCGGAAATCCTCATTTTCCCGGCCTCTGATGTAATGTACTATATTTCGGCAATTATTGAACATAAATAAATCAATCTTTTTATGGCATAAGTATTTTCACTTTTGCATACATTAAGAAATAACTTGAAATTTTATTTCAGTTATTATAAGGTTAAAAAATATTTTTTCATAAATGTGTGACATAGCGATTATAATTTGAGTCATAAAAAACCGGTATGTGTCTTACAATCACTTAACTAGATTTTAATCTTAAGGAACTAAACACAATTTGTGCACTTTATCGTCACATGGTTATTTAATCATATGATTTGAATTAACTATGTTGTTGTTTATTTGTAATTTAGCAATTCATTTTCGAATTAATTATTTCAGAAAAAAACTGTACTTATTAAGTACAATTTGCATGTCTTAAGAAGTTGTTCATTTAGCACTTCAACCAGGCAGGCAATTATGGTCGCGCGATAAATGATAAAACATCTGGCCGTCCCTATCGCACTTACTAATAGTACGATAGGGACGGCCTGATATTTTATCGTCTATCGCGCGACCATGCTACCCGTGCAGGACGTTATATTGAACGAATACAAAGCAAATGAAAACTTCTACATGAATTTTGGCGTTTTAGAAAACGTTATTGTTTGACATCGTTAGTCCGTTTTCACATTATCCGATCCGATATCGGGTGTCGGAAAGATTTCAATGGAAAAATCTAAGATGGCGCCTGTAATGTATGCGATATCGGTCCTACATCCGAAATCGGATCGGATAATAATAACGCATTAATACTGTTCGCTATACAAAATTGTATCAAGATAATTATAATATTAAAAATAATATAAATAAATAATAAATATTATAGGACATTCTTACACAGATTGACTGAGGCCCACGGTAAGCTCAAGAAGGCTTGTGTTGTGGGTACTCGGACAACGATAAATACAATATATAAATACTTATATACATAGAAATAAATTTATAGTTTAAAAAACTCTAGAAAAACACGCTTTTATAAATGCACGTAAAAGCCAAAAATAAATTATGGATCGTTCAAGTTGTCTCTATTGCTGGGATGAAGAGTAAACTATGTGCTTTTAATTATAATATTTGATTGTAAAAGCGTGGGGCGCTGCAGTCGTGCTGCAAGTCCAGTTAGCGCGCCAATCTGTGTAAACTGCTTCTCGTAATATAGCTTAACTTGATTTCTCAGCAAGTTATACAAAAAGTTTTTCCTGTTACAGCGCCCCACGCTTTTACAATCAAATATTATAATTAAAAGCACATAGTTTACTCTTCATCCCAGCAATAGAGACAACTTGAACGATCCATAATTTATTTTTGGCTTTTACGTGCATTTATAAAAGCGTGTTTTTCTAGAGTTTTTTAAACTATAAATTTATTTTATACTTTTTAGTCGTTATAATGAAATATATTTAAAATTTAAACAAAAATATTATTTCAAGTAGGCGAATTTCGCAAGCCATTTGTGATCTTTCTTTTATGCAGGGGGCTTCGCCCCCCGAGCCCCCCTTACTTTTGCACTTAAGGGTCACAAGAAAACCCTAACCCAACTTATTTTACATACTACGATGATCCTTTTTTTTTTTTTTTTGTGGGGGCTTCGCCCCCGAACCCCTTTCTTTCTCTTAAGGGTCACAAGAAAACCCTAACCCAACTTATTTTAAATATAACGTTGATCTTTCTTTTATGCGAGCCCCCCTTACATTTGCACTTAAGGGTCACAAGAAAACCCTAACCTAATTTATTTTAAATATTACGTTGATCTTTTTTTATGCGGGGGGCTTCGCCCCCCGAGCCGTTACTTTTGCTCTTAAGGGTCACAAGCCCTAACCCAACTTATTTTAAATATTACATTGATCTTTCTTTTATGCGGGGGGCTTCGCCCCCCGAGCCCCCCTTTCTTTGCTCTTAAGGGTCACAAGAAAACCCTAACCCAACTTATTTTAAATATTACGTTGATCTTTCTTTTATGCGGGGGCTTCGCCCCCGAGCCCCCCATACTTTTGCACTTAAGGGTCACAAGAAAACCCTAACCTAATTTATTTTAAATATTACGTTGATATTCTTTTATGCGGGGAGCTTTGCCCCCCGAGCCCCCCTTTTGTTTATATACTCTTGAGGGTCACAAGAAAACCCTAACCCAACTTATTTTACATACTACGATGATCCTTTTTTTTTTGCGGGGGGCTTCGCCCCCCGAGCCCCCTTTCTTTGCTCTTAAGGGTCACAAGAAAACCCTAACCCAACTTAATTTAAATATTACGTTGATCTTTTTTCTATGCGGGGGGCTTCGCCCCCCGAGCCCCCCTTACATTTGATCTTAAGGGTCACAAGCCCTAACCCAACTTATTTTAAATATTACAGTGATCTTTCTTTTATGCGGGGTGCTTCGCCGCCCGAGCCCCCCTTTCTTTGCTCTTAAAGGTCACAAGAAAACCCTAACCCAACTTATTTTAAATATTACGTTGATCTTTCTTTTATGCGGGGGCCTTCGCCCCCCGAGCCCCCCTCACTTTTGCTCTTAAGGGTCACAAGCCCTAACCCAACTTATTTTAAATATTACATTGATCTTTCTTTTATGCGGGGGGCTTCGCCGCCCGAGCCCCCCTTTCTTTTCTCTTAAAGGTCACAAGAAAACCCTAACCCAACTTATTTTAAATATTACGTTGATCTTTCTTTTATGCAGGGGGCTTCGCCCCCCGAGCCCCCCTTACTTTTGCACTTAAGGGTCACAAGAGAACCCTAACCCAACTTATTTTACACACTACGTTGATCCTTTTTTTTGCGGGGGGCTTCGCCCCCCGAGCCCCCTTTATTTGCACATAAGGGTCGCAAGAAAACCCTAACCCAACTTATTTTAAATATCACGTTGATCTTTCTTTTATGCGGGGGCTTCGCCCCCCGAGCCCCCCTTCCTTTTGCTCTTAAGGGTCACAAGAAAACCCTAACCCAACTTATTTTAAATATTACGTTGATCTTTCTTTTATGCGGGGGGCTTCGCCCACCGAGCCCCCCTTACTTTTGCTCTTAAGGGTCACAAGAATACCCTAGACCAACTTATTTTAAAAATTACATTGATCTTCCTTTTATGCCGGGGGCTTCGCCCCCCAAGGCCCCCTTTCTTTCCTCTTAAGGGTCACAAGAAAACCCTAACCCAACTTATTTTAAATATTACATTGATCATTTTTTATGCGGGGGGCTTCGCCGCCCGAGCCCCCCTTTCTTTGCTCTTAAAGGTCGCAAGAAAACCCTAACCCAACTTATTTTAAATATTACGTTGATCTTTCTTTTATGCGGGGGGCTTCGCCCCCCGAGCCCCCCTTACTTTTGCTCTTAAGGGTCACAAGCCCTAACCTAATTTATTTTAAATATTACATTGATCTTTCTTTTATGCGGGGGGCTTCGCCGCCCGAGCCCCCTTTCTTTTCTCTTAAAGGTCACAAGAAAACCCTAAACCAACTTATTTTGAATACTACGTTGATATTTTTTTTGCGGGGGGCTTCGCCCCCCGAACCCCCTTTTCTTTGCTCTTAAGGGTCACAAGAAAACCCTAACCCAACTTATTTTAAATAGTACATTGATCATTTTTTTATGCGGGGGCTTCGCCCTCCGAGCCCCCCTTTCTTTGCTCTTAAGGGTCACAAGAAAACCCTAACCCAACTTATTTTAAATACTACGTTGATCTTTCTTTTATGCGGGGGTCTTCGCCCCCTGAACCCCCTTTAGTTTTGCTCTTAAGGGTCACAAGAAAACCCTAACCTAACTTATTTTACATACTTTGTTGATCCTTTTTTTTTGCGATGCCATGCCATGCCAGCATGGAATGCCAGTGCCAATCTTCGGCCTTCATTATCAGACCTTGAAACCTAGTCGTGGTCAAAGTTCATTATAAGATTTTTCTAAGAAACCAGAAAACAGCTATGATACGAAGTTCCATCATGTAGTTCCAGTTCATATCTTCCGGCTCCATCATCAGACCTTGAAACCTAATCGTAGTCAAAGTTCATTACAATACTTTTCTAAGAAACCCAAAAACAGCTATGATACGATGTTCCATCATGTAGTTCCAGGTCATATCTTCCAGCTTCATCATCAGACCTTGAAACCTAATCGTAGTCAAAGTTTATTACAAGACTTTTCTAAGAAACCCAAAAACAGCTATGATACGATGATCCATCATGTAATTCCAGGTCATATCTTCCAGCTTCATCATCAGACCTTGAAACCTAATCGTAGTCAAAGTTCATTACAAGACTTTTCTAAGAAATCCAAAAACTGCTATGATACGATGTTCCATCATGTAGTTCCAGTTCATATCTTCCGTCTCCATCATCAGACCTTGAAACCTAATCGTTGTCAAAGTTTATTACAAGACTTTTCTAAGAAACTCAAAAAAAGCTATGATACGATGTTCCATCATGTAGTTCCAGTTCATATCTTCCGGCTCCATCATCAGACCTTGAAACCTAATCGTAGTCAAAGTTCATTACAAGACTTTTCTAAGAAACCCAAAAACAGCTATGATACGATGTTCCATCATGTAGTTCCAGTTCATATCTTCCGGCTCCATCATCAGATCAGTTCAACAGTATTATATTATTGTATTGTCATCAGAACTACATACAGCTGCCAATTTTCATTACGCTACGATCCTTGGAAGAAGGTTAAATTAGCCTCCGTAGATTCCATTACATAGTTACATACACGACGACCTAATAAAAGCGTGTTAAAAATCCATGACTCGGGAACAAGTATCTGTGCTCATCACACAAATAAATGCCCTTACCGGGATTCGAACCCGGGACCGCGGCGCAGCAGGCAGGGTCACTACCGACTGCAACTTTAAAGTCTATACTATAGTAACTAAAGTCTGTCTTAAAAATCTTAGAATCACAGTTGATCAAGTTTCCTCACTATGATTAACTACTTGATAGTTTGCATGCTGCGTCAAACATCTCTCAAGTTTGACTTTCCCGGACTTTGCGTTAGAACTTATTAAGTTTACTAGTAGTGATGGGCTGAATAGAATAGAATAGAATAGAAAACGTTTATTTGGTGAAAATATACAAGTAAAACAACAATAGCCTTAATCTATATACATCTTAAACTAAAGTCACCAAAAAGGATATTCAGTAAATATTCGGTATTCGGCATATTCGGCAAGTTTTTCAATGTTCGTATTCGGCCGAATAGTTCGGTTGCGTTGCCGAATATTTACCGAATAAACAAAGTAAATAACTAATGAAGATCGTATTCCATTGGATAATAAGTTCCTAGTTTAGCAGCTTTTCAAGGAACTGCTTTAAAGAGAGAAACCTGTGCGTCAAAATATACTTAAAAATACATTTGTTTTGTAAAAAAGTTAAAAAAACCGTAGTTTAAGAGTTGAGTTCAGAGCTGTTCAGTTTTAACTAAGTTTCAATTATCCACTTAATCATAAAAACATAGTTGTAGTAACATATCGTCGCTGCGCGTGCAAATTTCGCTATGTGTTTTTAACCTACTTTACAGGAGACACAAAAAACTGTTTATTTCGGAAATTATTGAACATAAACAAATCAATATTTTTATGGAATAAGTATTTTCACTTTTGCATACATTAAGAAATTACTTGAAATTATATTTTAGTTATTATAAGGTTAAAAAAATATTTTTTCATAAATATGTTACATAGCGATTATAATTTGAGTCGTAAATAACCGGTATGTGTCTTACAATCACATAACTAGATTTTGTTCTTAAGGAACAAAATACAATTTGTGCACTTTATCGTCACATAGTTATTTAATCATATGATTTGAATTAACTATGTTGTTGTGTATTTGTAATTTATCAATTCATTTTCGAATTAATTATTTCAGAAAAACCACGAATTAGAACTATACGCTTAAATTGTGTATTAACTAACCATAA
This sequence comes from Leguminivora glycinivorella, assembly GCF_023078275.1. Lineage (NCBI taxonomy): Eukaryota > Metazoa > Arthropoda > Insecta > Lepidoptera > Tortricidae > Leguminivora > Leguminivora glycinivorella. The sequence goes on from NW_025952826.1 coordinate 195,490, forward strand.
TAAAAAACTCGATTAAATTAATATATTACAACTATAATAATATATTTATTCCATTATTTTTTATGAATGGTGGTTATTTCAGTTACAAAGTTGCTCAATGCGGTATTATGTAAACATTTATGTATTGAATAAGTTTTAATTATGCATGTTTAACTTGAAAAAACCGGATAATGCTAGTCTGGCTCGAACACCGAAGGTTACGTGTACATTTTACTATTTTTTTTCTCACAACTATATTAATAATCATGTACTGATGTATGGTGTAATAAGATTTATTTTCAAAATTTCATAGTTTAGGTCAACCGGAAGTACCCTATTAATTTTGATTTCCTTGAGAGTGTAGTATTTTTTTCAACTCAATTAACCTATGTTGTATTTACCTACTTAAAAATGAGGCTTTTTTACAGCTTCAAGGAACGGTACAGTACAGTACACTTGAGTATACGGTTTTTCCGAAATAAAGAATATTGACAAATAGATAAACGGATTGACAAGAAAGTACACAATTGTATAAGGGTTCCATTTTTCCCTTTTGATCCGAAAAAGATAAAAAATCTTTGTCATTCAAAACTTTATGTGAGATCTCAAGTCAGCGTTTTTTCATTTATTAAACATTTCATTTTCATTAATTTATTTTAAAATGTTTCCAGAAAGGATATATAGATCTTATCTAGTGTTGAGTTCCTCACTCGTGAGGCACCTCATTTGTACCACTCATATTGTTAATTTGTCGCAGTACTTCACACGGCAAAAATGTATTGCATCACACTTCAACTCACCGCACCTCATTTTACTCGCTTGTGACAGTCGCAACACAAACACCTCACGCCTCACAAAGCATTCACGTACTTCAAATGTCACAAAAACGTCAAAACTCATCATCCACACGCGCGCCCTGCGGACCTCAAATACTCGCTCGCAACAGTAGCAACACAAACACCTCATTCCTCACAGATCATGCACATACTTCAAATGTCACAAAACGTCAAAAACTCATCATCCACTCGCGCGCCTCGCGGCAGACGCGGCCCTCAAACTCCGTCGCGAGAGTCGACACCTCAAATGAAGTGATCAACCACACGTTCAGTTACCGAACTACAGACCTTATGGCCGGGACAAAAGGTCCACCGATAAAATAAAATGTATCGTTTGACTCGTTTGTACCGGAAATCGCTTTGTACCGGAAAGACAGAAGAGGCACTGTGACAACAACACTACAAAAATCCTTTCAAAGTGAAACAGATAGTTACGTTTACCATAAGAGGGAGTGAGACAGACACACGCGGGCTTCAAATTTGCCTCGCCAAAAATACGTTACACATGACTCGAAAGATAACAATCTTATGCGCCGCAAGTTTTCATACATTTTACGCCTTTTTGATCCCAGGATAGTTAACTTGCTCGCAAAAATCGCGCGAAAAATCAGACGATTTCGCGTGAACCACATCTTTTGTCTCTGTCGCATTTGTGAAGTCATGAATAAATGCAGCTGAGATGCAAAATGTTGTTTTTCGCGGCAGGTCTTCATTTTTGAATTTTTTGATAGCTATTATTGTGCTAACACATTGACCAGTATAACGTGATCTACCGCAGCAATAGAGTTTGTATGGCTATTGTTATGTGTAATCAGGGAGCTCTCTTAGACTGGACGTTGAAATGGTAACTCAAGTGTTTTGAATATTCGGAATACCAAGCATACCAACACAGAGGGCCAACCACTGAGAAGATGCGTTTACGAAGCTTTCTTAAAAACAATTACAAGATTACTGACCGAAATATAATATAAATTATGTGAAGCATGGTAGTTTAATTAAGTATTTAATCAGTAATAGAAAGAATAATTCATTTCTTAATTCAATAGAATGATAAATAAATCCGACACGAAACGTAATTCACAGGTGGTTGACGTTGACAGTAATGACAGTTTACAGAAGAAAAGTTAGTTTGTGTGTATTTGCATAAAGTTTAGTTATGTCCTACAGTGATAATACTAATAAATGAGCCAAAATGTAATAATGGTGACAAATTTTACACAATCAAATATACCTGTGATTCTGCCTTAGTGTCATTTGTGTGCAAAAAAATAGTGAAACTGAACTGAAAAGACTTACCGGCGTCGCGAATGTTGATGGTGTTTTTAATTACTATCATATTGCTTTTAAAACACATGGAGTGGTAAGTTTGTTATTTTTATGTAAAAGTGGTACTAATTATAAAACAATACGAACTTTAGTTTGTTTTAAAACATGCAGTTTTATGGTAACTATGCTAATCAAAGTATGTTATTATTAAGCTGTTAATAATATGAAACCACTGTAATTTGTAGCAGTAATTTAAATGGAACAAACTGTAAATAATATTATTCAATGGCAAAATTAGACCCAGTTCCATAAAAACATCAAATTAAGTTGTTATGCAGGCCTCTATGACAGTCCTTGAAATATTTTTTAATTTTATCTATTTTCTCTTGTTAAATGTTCAAGTACTCATTATGACTAATGAAATTTAGTATGTATAAAGGATATTTACCTAGTACACAACTACACATACTAGTTTTTGTTGCCGATGGATTTTGTCAAACAGCCGATGCTAGAAATTATATATATATACAGATCAGTACCTCACCTCATTTGAAGTAAGACATTGTAACACCTCATTTTTGGAAATGAGGTACTCATACAAACTCATTTGAAATTGATGTCCTACCCATCACTAATCTTATCACACAAAATTTCATACAAAACGATGTCTTACCACTTCAAGGCAATGTTAAATAACTTAGGATAAATTTATCTTATTTCAATATTTTGTAATATAAGTACGTTTACACACACTGAACCCTATACGAAATTTGTCAGTATACTCAACACTAATAAATTTCTGACAGTTAATCTTAAAAATCAATTTGAAATGATTTATTTTTAACAAATATTAAAAAATAACTATTCGGTCAGAGTGAGTACTTTCAGACATAGTCTCAATAAAAAGGGAAACTACACTCTCTGTTTCATTTATAGAGGTTATACTTGACGACAAACCTACCTACCATACACCCATTTAATCAAGTTTTAAGAGAGTAGGCTAGATTTTTATAAGAAAAGCCTGCTATGTGACGCAAAACACACGATCTGGAAACATTCACGATTTCTACAAATAGTACAAAATTATCGCTATGTTTGAGATTGTACAAATCGGGCACAAACATCTAACACATCTTTTTATACAATATTTCCGAAAATATAGCTATGTGTCATAATTCACATAGCAGGCGCAATTCCAAAACTGCTGTTATAAGAAGATAATGTAGTTATGTGATTTATTGCAGTTAGCGATTATAGGAAGAACATTCAATGTATGGGCGTCACATATCTACTTTTGATAAAACCTGTAATACTGAAATGAGCTCGACGCTGTTTTTGGAGCATATGTATTTAAAAATAAGGTTTAAAATGGTATTGAAAACGAAAAATCGCTAAAAATCACATAGCGAATTTTGCACGCGCAGCGACGATATGTAACCTTTATCGATCATTTAATAGTTTTTCCCCTCACTAGCTCGGAAACACGTGTTTTGTTCTTTAATACCAGCGGGTAAAAACGCATTTTATTCACTAGTGGGTAAAGGAATTTGACCTTGAATAAAGTCAAATTAACTGCTTTAAAATTGATAAAAATAGGTGAATCTAGTAATAATGATGATTTACCACCTGTGGAACTACTGGAAACAGTGATAAACGCATTTTTTGCGTTGTAGTTTCCTCGCTATAGTGAGGGGAAAAGTTTTGTGTTACACTCGGGTGCAAATGTATTTTATTTCTCGTGTGTTAAAAAACTCGCAAGTTCAGGATTCTATTCTCGAACCACTCGCTTCGCTCGTGGTTCAACTATAGAATCCTATCACTTGCTTGTTTTTCAATTCCACACTCGGCGTTAAAATACAACTTTGCCCCCTTGTATAACAAATAACTATTAAGGAACATCCTCTTTAAAAATATGGCGTAACCGAATATTCGGCCGAATGTTTGGTTCGGTAAGAGCTGAACCGAATGTTCGGCCGAATATTCGTATTCGGCAAAGTCCATATTCGGCCCATCTCTATTTACTAGTAAAGTAAAAACTAAAGGGAATTTTAAAGTTTAATCACAAAGAATTTTAAAGTCTGTTATAGTGGGTTAATTTAATAAAAGCGCTTTCGGTGAAGGAAAACATCGTGAGGAAACCAGACTAAATCCCAATAAGTGTAATAAGTCTTCCCTAGGACCCATGTGCCTATCTATAACGTAATTCATTAGTATGTTGTCTGGACTTCAACGTCATAAAAAAGACTGAAACAATATATAATAAGCGACAAAGAATAACATAGCATTTAGTAAGAAAAGAAAGGAACAACGGAAAATGTTTATATCCTTTTAAAAATCTAAGATATTTGAAAGAAAGAAAGAAAGAAGAAAGAAAAAATATTTTCCCCTCACTAGCTCGGAAACACGTGTTTTGTCCTTTAATACCAGCGGGTAAAAACGCATTTTATCCACTAGTGGGTAAAGTAATTTGACCTTGAATATAATCAAATTAACTGCTTTAAAATTGATAAAAGTAGGTGAATCTAGTAATAAAGATGATTTACCACCTGTGGAACTACTGGAAGCAGTAATAAACGCATTTTTTTGCGTTGTAGTTTCCTCGCTATAGTGAGGGGAAAAGTTTTGTGTTACACTCGGGTGCAAATGTATTTTACTTCTCGTGTGTTAAAAAACTCGCAAGTTCAGGATTCTATTCTCAAACCACTCGCTTCGCTCGTGGTTCAACTATAGAATCCTTTCACTTGCTCGTTTTTCAATTCCACACTCGGCGTTAAAATACAACTTTGCCCCCTTGTATAACAAATAACTATTATTTGGTATAAGAAAAACATAGGTACAACACAATACAAAACGAATGAACCGGTGTACCAATGAATATTTAAGTTAAGTACATTCCCTTCGTGTCTCATAATATTAGCCGCCTTTACACAGACGCTCTATCGCGCGTGATACAGCAATTGCGTGTGAAAAAATGCGCGTATAAAGCGTATACGTATTTTTTGCTATGTTCATTTTAAATAGTGTCCATACTAATATTATAAATGCGAAAGTAACTCTGTCTGTCTGTCTGTCTGTCTGTCTGTCTGTTACACTTTCCCGTTTAAACCACGCAACCGATTTTGATGAAATTTGGAACAGACAATCTTTAGACCCTGAGACAGAACATAGGCTACTTTTTATTTCGAAAAAAAGGGATGAAGGGGTTGAAAAAGAGAGATAGGGATAGCGATAGGGATAGCGATAGGGATAGCCACAGATGTCATATATACCATAGATCAAGCAAACGTATCTACTTAGCGTGTCAAATGAACTCAGTGAAATCCACTGAGTTGTCCGTCTTTACTCGCAGCTTGCAGCTTTCGGGCGTCAATTTTTGTAAGTTGAAGTCAACCAAAACATAAAAAATGCCTCGTTACGTGATATTCAATTGCAACAACACAAAAATTATGAACAATCAAGAGCCTGAGACATATTTAAAATTACAGGCAAGAATCAACTTCAGTACAAAATTTGACACGCTCGGCCCCTATACAAATATATGAATTTGTTTCTTCTATCTAAATTAAGTTCTGTGGGGATAGCGATAGCGATAGCGATAGCGATAGCGATAGCGATAGCGATAGCGATTGCGATAGCGATAGCGATAACGATTGCGATAGCGATTACGATAGCGATTGCGATAGCGATTGCGATTGCGATTGCGAATGCGATAGAGATAGCGATTGCGATTGCGATAGCGATAGCGATTGCGATAGCGATAGGGATACGGATACGGATACGTATCCGTATCCCTATCGCTATCGCAATCGCTATCCCTATCGCTATCCCTATCGCTATCCCTATCGCTATCCCTAACGCTATTCCTATCGCTCAGTTCATGAGCGGATTGCGCACGCATCGCGCGCTTCCCGCCAGCGTCCGGCGGGCGACACGCCGGCCGCCTGCAGGCGTCACGCCGGCGTGTCGCTCCGCTGACGCGACGCCGACGCTCTCGAAACGCGCCCGTGTGGCGGAGGCTTTAACCGCGCGCTATCCTGTACGCTCCGGGAACGCGCGATAGAGCGACTGTGTAAAGGCGGCTAGGGACACTGTACTTATAAATCAAAATTCACCGACTTACAAAGTAGAACAAAAGCGGAAAACATCTGAAAACCTTTTAACGTAAGAAATTAATTCGGAAAGGTGTTTTCACGTGAAAGACGGGCACTTAATAAAAACCTGAGAATAATATTTGTTTTACTGAATAAACTTGAGGAGGCTGCTCGTTACTACATAGAGTAGATTGGACAGAAAGTCCACATCATCCTCCTTGCGTTATCCCGGCATTTGCCATGGCTCATGGGAGCCTGGGGTTCGCTTTGACAACTAATCCCAAGAGTTGGCGTAGGCACTAGTTTTTACGAAAGCGACTGCCATCTGACCTTTCAGCCTGAAGGGTAAACTAGACCTTATTGGAATTAGTCCGGTTTCCTCATGATGTTTTCCTTCGCCGAAAAGCGACTGGCAATATCAAATGACTTTTCGCACATAAATTCTGAAAAACTCATTGGTCACAACATTTTCTTTCTAATGTGGACTTTCAGCGCTGGTAGCCTATCGGTAAGTAGTGTGCGACTTTCGTTCCGGAAGTCGCACGTTCGAACCCCGGCTCGCACCAATGAGTTTTTCGGAATTTATGTGCGAAATGTCATTTGATATTTGCCAGTCGCTTTTCGGTGAAGGAAAACATCGTGAGGAAACCGGACTAATTCCAATAAGGTCTAGTTTACCCTTCGTGTTGGAAGTTCAGATGGCAGTCGCTTTCGTAAAAACTAGTGCCTACCCGTAGGATTTGGCGTACCAAATCTTAGGATTAGTTGTCAAAGCGAACCCCAGGCTCCCATGAGCTGTGGCAAATGTCTGGATAACGCAAGGAGGAGGATGTACTCCGTTGGCTCAATTACTCTAAATAGGATTAGCCTTCGACGCAAGATACGAGTATGTAATGTGAATTATCTAGTTTCGCGTTTCTTCTCACCATTTTTTAAACTTGTAATTAATAATAATAATAAATAAATAAATATTGGGGACTGTACGCGCCAGTTGACGGTACTGTCAGAATCCCAGGAACCCATAAATAACTCACATACGTTTGTTGTTAACCATAGTCTTTAATGCACTGATTTTTGTACTTAATGCAATTACACGTGTTGAATAAATAATCTAGGTCGCGCGAGTGCGCATATTTGCGTAAAGACATTGCTACAGTATATGCTATACCTACGCTGTACGATAGCTAGATCGTACATACTGCCACTTATAAAGCAAAACAACGAGAAGCAACCTAAGAGTATGCAAAATTATAAACGTTAAATAAATGAGTAAAAACCATATGTCAATTTAACAAAGAAATGCTATAAAAATAGTAGTGAAAACTGTAAAAAAGGTAGGTAAATGATTATGTTTCTTCATTTAAGTCCCTAAAGCTAAATTTTCGTCTCTGCTGCGGCGTCATTGGGATGTCCGAGAAGGACGTCGTGCTCGTCGTCGCAGGACCGGCCGCAGGGGTCAGTGATAGTACTGCTTGCAGTGGGGTGTCAGGTTGAGTAGGCGTCGACTTGCGTTTCAATTTGCAGATAGCAAGTATAATAGTTATGGTTGAAGTAATTCCCAATGCAATGTAGATTATGACGTAATGTGTGGTGTCATTTCTATCAAATGTGTCCAAATTTGCTTCTTTAATGGCCGTTAATTTCTGGCTTATGTCAAGAAATTCTTCGTTATGATCTTCTGTTAAAATAGGAACATCTTTCGATAAGGACGTTTTTATTACGTCATTGATCGGTGATATTTTCGGAATTTCCATGTACAAGTCTTGTACAAACATTTGACTCTTGTAATAATGTTGTGAGTGTATGACGAAGGATTTTCCTCTTATAGCGCACCCTGCAGGAATTGTGACCAAACCCGTGTCGATCAATGTCTCAGTGGATACGCCGTTATCACATATCACGCGTATTGGGTGCTCTTGGCAGTAGGAATACAGCCAGGTGTCTTGTGCATGTAATTTGATCCACCTGTCAGCGCATTTCTTGGCTGTCGCTTGGCAATAAGGTTTGTTATTGTTGTTTAATAGCAATTGCATGTCACAAATAGATTCACCGACTTTCATTGTGTATACAGGGTGATTTAAAGGACAGAGCATTTTATCATTTTTGTGAGCGCTGCATACGTGAATGTCAGTTTCTGTCATTGGAATTATGGTGTCTTTCTTGACGTTGATTGCAATGTATTTCGTTGCTGTTGAGATGTAAAGGGCGTTGTCTCCGTTTCTGCGTGGAAGGTCGATAATAGCGTCTAACTCGAACTGTTCACGGTTTAATAATGGTAGCCGTATCTCCATCTGCGGCGTTGACTTGTGTAAATGAGTTGCAGCAGAAATTTTCTGGTTTAGCGCCCTCTTTGTCAGTCGATACTTCTTTTCATACACAGAGTATCTTTCTTCGTAATCCTTATCCGATCCCTGGAGCAAGTTGTCAATTTTCAGATGCAAAGTGTCAATAGTGTCCCATCGAGTCTGAAGGTTACGAAGTTCATCCTCCATTTCCCATTTCTCCGATATCTTGTCAATGTCAATATAGTTCAAAATCCTTTGAAAAGCTCTGAAGTTAGTTTTCTGCTCACTAAAAAGCTCGTTAAGTTTGCTAGTTTGCTGCTGCTGTTGAGTATCTGTGGCCTTAGGAGTCGATGGCTCCCCAAAACGGTAATTTGAAAGCATCGTACGAATGTTGTCAGTACGAACCTGCATTTGCTGGTACACATTATCCACAAAATACTCCCCAGTTTGGTCAGGTGCGTCACAAAGCTTCAAGTTATTCTTCTCAAATTCTTCCCATAACGTGTCTACGGCGCAAATTCTCGTCCGTAAGTATTCTTCGGTTTTCCTGAAGTCAGAGTCTTTCTTGAAGTTCGTTTCCACTCGCTGAATAGCATCGATGATCTCCCTCTGACGTTGCAATATACGATCGTAATCATCCATGGCTCTTCAAGCAGGTATGATTTGTCAAATGTCAAAATGTCATAAAGTACCTTAAATAGTACTATAAATGTCAATGTCAATAATGCAAGTGTCAATAGCAATAAAATGCCCAATGTCATAAAGTACCTTAAATAGTACTATAAATGTCAATGTCAATAATGCAAGTGTCAATAGCAATAAAATGCCCAATGTCATAAAGTACCTTAAATAGTACTATAAATGTCAATGTCAATAATGCAAGTGTCAATAGCAATAAAATGCCCAATGCAAAATGTCAAATTCAATAGCTTGTCACGGTTCCTTAGTAGGTATTCTTGAAATCCATTGTGCGACACCACGTCCTCTCAACTAAGTTGGTGAGACCCGCTTGTGGGAGGCCAACCGAGTTGAAACGATAACCACACTAAACTTTCTCTGAACACCATCACTAAGCTCGAAGGACCAACATGTACGCGCCAGTTGACGGTACTGTCAGAATCCCAGGAACCCATAAATAACTCACATACGTTTGTTGTTAACCATAGTCTTTAATGCACTGATTTTTGTACTTAATGCAATTACACGTGTTGAATAAATAATCTAGGTCGCGCGAGTGCGCATATTTGCGTAAAGACATTGCTACAGTATATGCTATACCTACGCTGTACGATAGCTAGATCGTACAGGGACACCTAACACAGATCAACTTAGCCCCAAAAATGACTCAGGAACAAATATCTGTGCTCATCATACAAATAAATGCCCTTACCGAATTCGCGCAGATCCGCCTTCACTATCCAGCATTTAGAATGTATCAAACAGTGTATGTCAAACAATTGAAGCTCATGCAAGTGTCCTGAGTCGACGCTGCATGGGTGTACGCACGCTCGCCCGCCCCGCTGCAAGCTTCGCCGAACGCTCAGCTCCGAGCGTACCCTTAGGACTAGACTTGAGACACACCTCGGACACTTGGCGATCAAGTATATGAAAGGGGCGCGTTCCTAGCACACATTCTAAGCTCGTGTAGGTGAACGCGTACCATGCTTGTATGAGAGAGAAAAGACGGGTTGACTGTTCGCGTTTTTGACAGGCGGTAACAGTGAGGTAACCGAGAGGGGGCGGGCGGCACTTTCAGCGAGGAGCGGGAGTGGCCATACTGTACGATAGTACTCTTTATTATACTGTGCTTGAGACGTAATTATAACTAGGTACAAAAACCTTCTTAAATGTCTACTCTGTGGCACAGGCCATCAGCGTGGAGTAAACAAGTGTGTACTCTTTCGACCTTCACCAAGATCCAGATGTTATTGCAACGTTAACTGGATTACGACTGAATAAGAAAGTTTTATATACTTTCCACTTTTCGTCAATGCTTATTGTACTTTTCGTCTTCAAAATATTTTTTTAATTAAATGAAATGGTAAAAATTGAATGTGAACTGTCTCAAAATAATATAGATGATTTTTACTAAACTTCATACTTACTTTTTTGAAGTTTTTATATTTTGGGCCTGTTTGCACGACGACCTGGGTCATGAAGCGCCTACACGAAATCTGCACGCAACGCCTCTGAGCGGCAAGCCGCCGCTCATACATAGAAGTTAGGAATAGTTTATTGTTTAAAATTGCATGTCATTCTTCACCGTCACTTCAGTACAACAAGATTAATTACAAGTCTCATTTTATATTTTGGAGTTTTTTATTCGCTGCAAGTTCATCAGACCCTTGAACATGTTCCACACGAACCGGACATAAATGAAGAACCAGCATTTATTGGAGGACCTAAGGGAAATACCTATTTTATGCCAAATTATCACTGGGGATATTCAGCAAGACTGCCGAAGCTCTGTTGAGGAAGATCATCAGGACGTCGGAATCCGCCAGTGTTGAGTGTGTTAGGTGTTTTTAGGGCCAGCACTCGTGATTAAGGTAGTATAGGTATTAGGATTTGTAGTGAACTCCAGGTTAGTGAACATTTTATTGTTATTTTAGGTAGATTGGTATAATTAAGGTCAGTTAAGATTTAGGTGGTTAGATCTATTTAAACGTGATATTAATCTAGTCAGTTATTGTATTATTTATATCTGTAACTTACGTTTGTTGGATTTATCATTTATCGTTTAAATATATCAATTTTGTCAGGGCGACCTGTGACCGTTAACTTACCGTTATTCGTGTATTCACTTGAGACTGGTCAAATTGTAATTTCAATTGTAATGCGGATATATTTTAAAGAGGAATTATTATTGTAGGATTTTAAGTAATAAATGCATTGTATATGAATTAATTTTATTGTTTTTATATTTATGATATTTTGTCAATGTATAATCTTTGTTAGTAGGGACAATAGGATAATAGTTTAGTACATTTAAATTATTTACACCAATCAATCAATTATAAAGATACATTTTATTTGTGATTTTAATTATTTATTGTTTAATTTTATTGTACTATCTTACATACTAAACTATTTTAGCTTATTGACTAACGTGAACGCAAAGTGTAACTTATATTATTAAATTATTTACAATAATCGTGCTTACATCTATTAATTGTTTACATTCAAGGTCTACGTACACCAGCTTCCCAAAAAAAAAAAAAGAAAGAAAATGGTTGATGAAAAGGATCTTATTCGCAAAAGAGGCAGTTACAAAGGTCAATTAACCTTATTTACTACATACCTAGGCACCGTTAAGGAGTCTTCATTATCTCAAGTTGAAGCCAGCCAGTTGCAGATGCGTATAGGTAAGATTGAGGCATTGTATGAGCTTTATGATGATGTGCAGACACAATTAGAATGTACAAGTGAAAATTTAGATGTACATATGGCAGAGCGAGACGAGTTCCAAAATAATTATTTTGCCATACTCTCGCGGGCCCAGGATATGCTCAACAATTTTAATAAAAAACGAGATGAGTTCGAGTCATGTAGCAATCGTGGGTCGCGGAGTGGGGTAAATAATCGCAAGTTGGTTAAGTTGCCAACTATTCAGTTGCCAAAATTTCAAGGTTCGTACGACAGTTGGCTAGGCTTCCGAGATACCTTCACAAGTCTTATTCATTCCAACGATGACATCGACAACGTTAACAAATTTCATTATTTAAGGGCATCGTTGGAAGGATCTGCGGCCTTGGTTATTCAATCTATAGAATTTTCTGGGAGTAATTATGAGGTGGCGTGGACACTCTTGTGTGAGCGGTACGATAACAAAAGGTTATTACTGCAAAACCATGTTTCTGCACTATTTAATATCGAACCGGTCGCAAAAGAGTCGTCTATGCAATTAAAACGGCTTATAGACCAAGTAAATAAAAATCTACGATGTTTGGAATCCCTAGGAGAGCCTGTCAAACATTGGGACACGCTTCTTATTCACATAATCAGTAAAAAGTTAGATACTAAGACATTTCGTGAGTGGGAGGAACATAAAGGAGGCTTAGATAAGAATGTACCTATTTCTTTTGATAATTTTATTACTTTTATGCGTAATCGTGCAGACTTAATTGAAACTTTGGAGTTATCGAGCACCACAGGCGCCGGTCAATTGAGTCAGCCGGCTAAAATCGCAACCAAGCATAGGACTTTGCTTTCTACACAAGCCACTAATCACTGTGCCACTCCGACGGCTAAGCCGTGTCCGAAATGCAATGGTGAACACACGTTAAATAACTGCGCTCAGTTTCTTGCTTTAAGTAACGCTGACCGGCTCAACTTATTGCCGGCTTATAAAATATGTTATAATTGTTTCCGAGGCGGTCACTATGCAAACCAGTGCAAGAAGGCTGGGTGTAAGCTATGTAAGCGCAAACATAACACACTTATTCATGTCGCAGAACATAACCTTAAAACGGGATCGGATTCGTGCGAGCGGTCGGGAGCACAGGCAGGTACTGCGCCGGCCCAGGTGGCGGGGAGCGCGTCCGTCACGATGTTATCAGCTAGCATGAACACAGCCGCGTCTCAATCGTGCGAGCCTGAGCAGCCGGTTGTGCTACTGGCAACTGCACTAATTAAGGTTTATGGGCATGATAATCGCGAGTTTATAGTAAAAGCAATGTTAGATAATTGCAGCGCAACTAGTATTATAACTGAGAAGTTATGTCGACGGTTAAATCTGAAAACTAATCAAGTAGATAAATCTATTATAGGTGTAAATAAACTGACGACGCCCGTAGGTAACATATGTAGGGTACCAATAAGGTCGTTAGATGATACCTATTCCAATTGTTTAATATGTTCAGTACTGCCATCTATAACGGACTTCTCACCTTATCAACAGATCAGCTCTCACGATATATCACGGTTAAATATCCCATCCGATTTGTGTTTAGCTGATCCTAACTTTCACACCCCATCTGAAATAGATATTTTAATTGGGGGTGACCTGTTTTGGGGGTTGTTGGGGTCACACAAAATTGATTTGGGAGATGGGGGAACTGTGCTATGTGAGACTAAATTAGGATATATAGTAGCAGGACCCATGACTAGCGGACAGGCGTCGACTTCGTCAAATGGCATTCAGTGTCACTTTGCTAATTTTATCTCAAACCCTAAGGCCGACATTAATGATGAGGTCCAAACACAACTTACACGATTTTGGCAACTTGAAGAGGTCTGCACTAAGGACTCTCATTATTCTCTGGAAGAGAAGTCGTGTGAGAAACATTTCACTGAAACTGTTACTCGTTTAGAAAATGGGCGCTTTTGCGTACGGCTACCCTTGAAGGAGGACCCTACGGTCCTAGGGAATTCGTTTGGTCGAGCAAAGCAGTGTTTATTATCGCTCGAGCGTAGAATCGATTCACGCCCAAAATTCAAAGATATGTATAAGGAATTTATGGAAGAATACGAATTTCTGAATCACATGACTGAGTGTCAAGAATCAAGGGTAGAACAGAGAGCGTACCATATACCTCATCATGGCGTGTTGAGGGAGAGCACTACCACGAAATTGAGGGTAGTTTTCAATGCTAGTGCTCCCACCAGCACTGGGGTATCTCTGAACAAGATTCAGATGGTAGGACCTACTGTTCAGGATGACCTATTGTCTATACTTCTCCGATTCAGGCAACATAAGTACATCATTTCTGCGGATGTGGAGAAGATGTATAGGCAAATATTGGTGCATCCTGATGACAGGTATTTGCAGAGAATTCTGTGGCGGTCTGATCCATCTAAACCGATAAAGATCTTCGAACTAAACACGGTTACGTACGGGACTGCCAGTGCACCTTTCTTGGCAACCCGGTGTTTAAAACAGCTGGGTCTTGAGTGTAAAGATGAGGTCGTTCGCCGAGTTATCACTCATGACTTTTACGTTGATGATCTGCTCACTGGCGGGGATGATTTACAGCAAGTGCTTGCCATTAAGAGTCAGGTCACGGCTACTCTAGCATCAGCGGGTATGCATTTGAGGAAGTGGAAGTCGAATGAGCCTCAGATTATGATGAACTCTGATTTGTCGCAATTGGACTTAAATATTGGCACTGAACCATGTAAGACCCTGGGACTCAGCTGGAAACCGGGATCGGATGAGTTATGTTTCCCAGTTGGTCAATGCTCACTGGTCGGTAAAACGAAACGAGACTTACTATCAGCAGTGGCTCAAATATTCGACCCCACTGGTGTGCTGGCTCCTTGCGTTATCCTCATGAAAATGCTATTGCAGAATTTATGGTTAGAGAAGCTTTCATGGGATCAGGAGTTGCCTCCTGAAGTTAGCAAGCTTTGGGTCAGCGTTGTACGCGATCTACCTTGCCTCAATGATATTCGCATTCCACGGTTGGTCTTGTGCGAGTCCTACGAGAATGTCGAATGTCATATTTTCACAGATGCATCCGAGCGGGCGTATGGTGCTTGTTTATATCTGCGGAGCATGAATGGGAAAGGGGACGTGTTGGTTAGACTGCTGTTAGCGAAGAGTCGTGTGGCTCCCATCAAACCCACGACAATCCCAAGGCTTGAACTCTCTGGTGCATTAGCTGGGGTCAGACTATATGAGAAGATCATAGGCTCGTTAAGACTCAGTTTTAAGAGTACAACCTTTTGGACAGACTCCACAATAGTGCTGGGATGGTTGCGGATGTTGCCAAGTAAGTTGCAACCTTTTGTCCGCAATCGTGTAGCGGAGATACTGGAAAAAACGGGGAACTGTACGTGGAGGCATGTGCCGACAAGTGAGAACCCTGCTGACCACATTTCTCGTGGGGTACCCGCCAGTGCTCTCAAGTCTCTCGACATATGGTGGTCTGGTCCTGATTTTTTACGGCAGGATGAATCAAACTGGCCGGTAAGTCCGGTAGAAGCTAGAGTATTACCTGAAACTCGATCTGAGGTTGTATTGCACATTAACGTTACAAACAACCGAGAAGAACAAAACATTGATGGGTTTATCGACTTCTCCCGGTTCTCAAACTTATCACGGCTTATCCGAGTAGTCTCTTATGTTTTGCGATTTGCGAGTGCGTTTAAAAAGCAAATTACCTTGGCGGTATATCTAACGGATAGTGAACTAAAAACCGCATTAAGTATAGTCACTAGAGTGTCACAAGTGGAATCATTCCCAGAGTATAAGATCATATTGAGTGGCCAGAGTCTTCCAAAGAAAAGTCCTTTGCTTAAACTCGATGTATTTTTGGATGTCGAAAAAATAATGCGCGTAGGGGTCGGATCGATAACTCCAATTTTTCATTTGAGAAAAACACCCGATTCTAATTCATGGAAAACATCGATTTACTAAACTATTGTTCGAATCCGAACATAAAAGGTTAATGCACGCAGGCCCGCAACTATTGCTGTCCTCTGTTAAAGATGAATATTGGCCTATCGGTGGGACTAATTTGGCTAAAGCCTGTTTCCAAAAGTGCTTTAAGTGTGTGCGTATGAGAGGACAAGTTGTAGCGCCGCTGATGGGAAACTTACCTGCATCACGCCTCGTCCCAGGTATGCCATTTAAGAGTGTAGGAGTCGATTACGCGGGGCCTCTGACTGCTGCCAGTCGTCAGGGTCGCGGATGTAGACTTGTGAAGGTATACATAGCTGTTTTCGTATGTTTCACCACAAAAGCGGTGCACCTTGAGTTGGTTGGAGATTTGACCAGTGACAGTTGCTTGTCAGCGTTGCGTCGGTTCGTGTCTCGTAGGGGTCTGCCGACCGACATTTACTCAGATAATGGCACATCATTTGTAGGCGCATGCAACGAACTGTCGAAATTCTTACAGAGTAACTGCAACTCGCTGGCTGAGGCTGCAGCTCACGAAAGGATTAACTTCCATTTTATCCCGGCGTATTCTCCTCACTCAGGGGGGCTTTGGGAAGCTGGGGTAAAGTCGACAAAATTTCATTTAAAACGAGTGCTGGGTGATTGTAAATTGACATACGAGTTGCTTAACACTGTGCTGGTCCAAATTGAAGCAATCTTGAACTCTCGGCCGCTTACACCCATCTCGTCAGACCCTCAGGACCTGCTGCCCCTCACTCCGGGGCATTTTCTTATCGGATGTCCTCTTACTTCATTGCCAGTTAAGGACATCAGAGACCGTGAAGTAAATTACCTCAACCGGTATCAACGAGTCGAGCTGTTGCGGCAGCATTTTTGGAGCAGATGGAGTAAAGAATACGTCTCGGAGCTCCAAGTTAGATCAAAGTGGCGTACTCGCACTGCACCGCTACAATTGAATACCTTGGTGCTCATCAAAGAGGACAACTTGCCACCTATGAAGTGGAAACTAGGTCGCATCGTCGCTGTCTATCCTGGAAACGATGGGATTACTAGAGTGGCAGACATAAAGACCGCAGGAGGAACTATTCGCAGGTCGTTTAGCAAGATTTGCCCACTTCCCATAAACCCAGATGAGTCCGGTTGAAAGACTAGCTTCCAACGCCCGGGGGCATGTTTGCACGACGACCTGGGTCATGAAGCGCCTACACGAAATCTGCACGCAACGCCTCTGAGCGGCAAGCCGCCGCTCATACATAGAAGTTAGGAATAGTTTATTGTTTAAAATTGCATGTCATTCTTCACCGTCACTTCAGTACAACAAGATTAATTACAAGTCTCATTTTATATTTTGGAGTTTTTTATTCGCTGCAAGTTCATCAGACCCTTGAACAGGGCCAATTGTCGATATATTTTGACTTTTTGACCATGTAATTGATGATCATATGTACCTATAGGAGATGAGCCAAGCATTTACGGTATTGTGTATCAAAGTTTTCATCCATATCGAGATTATGGCAGTGTATGCTCTGTGACTACACATCTTACTTTGACAGTAATTTTCTATATACTGCGGGCGTAACACACTGGTTTGATAAAGTTTATCGCATCGTTGCGTCCCTATCGCACTTACAAATAGTGCAAAAAGGACAGCTTGACGTTACATCATTTATCACGCGACCATACTTGCCTGCCTGGATCCTCTCTGATGATTGTCAGTAGTCCCTTTAAATAGAAAGAAAGAATAAATTAATAGTTTAAAAAACACTATAAAACACGCTTTTATAAATGCACGTAAAAACCAAAAATAAATTATGGATCGTTCAAGTTGTCTCTATTTGTAAGCTGAAGTTTAAAAACTATGTGCTTTTAATTATAATATTTGATTGTAAAAGCGTGGGGCGCTGGAACAGGAAAGACTTTTTGTATAACTTGCTGATAAATCAAATTATGCTATGTTACGGGAAGGAGGTTACACAGATTGACGCGCTAACTGGAGTTGCAGCATGACTAGTAGGTTCTACATTAAACAGTCAAATCAATTAAAAGTCAACTGGTTCAAAGTAGGTACCAGTTTGTCGAACTCAGACAAAATATGCGCTAGTAGCGAGTAGAGTCGACAGTCACCGACACTTAGAACGCCGCTTTTTTCCGGTAATCAAAGTACAAAAGGTGAAAGTGTCTACAGTGACAGGATGCAGAGTTCTTGTTCGTGGACGAGATATCTTTGGTTCTCTTTGGTAACCCTTAGGCGGCATATGTAAACGTTATGTTCTTATGCAACTTCATTCGTCAGGAAGTTCGGATTAGTATTTGTTTACAAGAAAGTCTTTCCTGTTCCAGCGCCCCACGCTTTTACAATCAAATATTATAATTAAAAGCACATAGTTTTTAAACTTCAGCTTACAAATAGAGACAACTTGAACGATCCATAATTTATTTTTGGTTTTTACGTGCATTTATAAAAGCGTTTTTTATAGTGTTTTTTAAACTATTAATTTATTTTATACTTTTTAGTCATTAATAATGAAATACTTTTAACATTTATACATAAATTTATTTCAAGTACGCGGATTTTACATGCCATTTGTGGCTTAACGTGTACTTATTGCTAATTGCTACTTAATAATAACTAGCGGCTACCTTCTTATTACGGTATTATCATAAAAATGTTTATACCTAGTAAGTTATCCGTCAAAGATAGACAATATAGACATGTGCCATCGCGGACTTTTTGAAGACATTAGAGAGACATACTTTCGCCATACATTGTTTTGAAGCTCTCAGCTAGTGGGATTTTGTTTGACTCGATTAGAAAATATTGTCACATTTCAACTAATTCAAACAAAATTTAAGTATTTCTTTTTTGCCGAGCCCCCCTTTATTTGCTCTTAAGGGTCACAGGAAAACCATTACCCAACTTATTTTAAATACAACGTTGATCTTTCTTTCATGCGGGGGGCTTCGCCCCCCGAGCCCCCCTTTGTTTGCTCTTAAAGGTCCCAAGAAAACGCTAACCCAACTTATTTTAAATACTACGTTAACCTTTCTTTTATGCGGGGGGGCTTCGCCCCCGAGCCCCCTTTTCGTTACTCTTAAGGGTCACAAGAAAACCCTAACCCAACTTATTTTAAATACTACGTTGATCTTTCTTTTATGCGGGGGGCTTTGCCCCGAGCCCCCCTTTGTGTGCTCTGAAAGGTCACAAGAAAACGCTAACCCAACCCCCCCCCCCTTTTTTCTGTTCTTATCTTCCGGCACCATCATCAGGCCTTGAAACCTAATCGTAGTCATAGTTCATTACAAGACTTTTCTAAGAAGCCCAAAAACAGCTATGATACGATGTTCCATCATGTAGTTCCAGTTCATATCTTCCGGCTCCATCATCAGACCTTGAAACCTAATTGTAGTCAAAGTTCATTACAAGACTTTCCTAAGAAGCCCAAAAACAGCTATGATACGATGTTCTATCATGTAGTTCCAGTTCATATCTTCCGGCTCCATCATCAGGCCTTGAAACCTAATCGTAGTCAAAGTTCATTACAAGACTTTTCTAAGAAACCCAAAAACAGCTATGATACGATGTTCCATCATGTAGTTCCAGTTCATATCTTTCGGCTTCATCTTCAGACCTTGAAACCTAATTGTAGTCAAAGTTCATTACAAGACTTTTCTAAGAAACCCAAAAACGGCTATGATACGATGTTCCATCATGTAGTTCCAGTTCATATCTTCCGACTCCATCATCAGATCAGGTCAACAGTACCATATTATTGTATTGTCATCGGAACTACATATAGCTGCCAATTTTCATTACGCTACGACTCCTGGAAGATGGTTAAATTAGCTTCCTTAGATTCCATTACATACATAGTTACATACACGACGACCTAATAAAAGCGTGTTAAAAAAGAAATAAATGATACAAAACTCACAGTCCGAAATCACGACTTTATTTTATTGCCGAGCTACAAAACCTTTTCCTATTGATTGACTTCATTTATTTAGACATATTCATCCTTTTCCTATTTGTATTCATTGTTATTTCAGCGTTATTCGAGCATTATGACCAAACAGTTTTGTATCTATATAATTTCCTTCCATTTCATTAATTATAAGGAAAACGTCGCTCACTTAATATTTTCTCTTATTTATTTACCTTCATTATTTGATGTCGACACGTGCAAGTCTGTTTTAATAAACAATTTTGTTTCAATTCAAGTAAGACCCCTCGTGTTGGCTCTTAAACTTCGCTTTTTAGCTGACATTTTTTGGTAAGATTATTCAAGGAGATTTTTGTATACCGACAGATGGATCCCCATTTTGAGACATCATCATCATCATTCATCTTTTCAGCCATTAATCGCCCATAGACCTGGGTCTTGTATGCCACTTATCCCGGTCCTGGGCTAATCTCATACAGAAGTGCCCCGCAGTTTTTCGAATGTCGTCCACCCAACGAACCAACGGATGCTAGGCGCTTCTTACATCCGATAGCGGCCACCATTCGGTCAAAATTTTGGTCCACCTACCATCACTCTGCTTGGCAATATGCCCCGCCCAATTCCATTTCAATTTGGAAATGACGTCACCCACGTCCCGGAACTTGGTGCGGCGTCGGATCTCGACATTCCTCACTCGATCTTGAAGCTTAATGCCGAGCATGGTGCGCTCCATCGCTCTCTGTGCTACCCGTATCATATGCACAGCCTTTTTAGTGAGCGTCCATATCTCGGCACCGTATGTCATGGTAGGCAGATTGAAGAGACGAGTCCATGTTGAGACAGACCCCTATAAGTTATTAGAAATATTTTTTTGGTACAAGCTTCAGGTGCATTCCACGAGATTGTCTCTTACAAAATGCTTTTGCCTTGTATGACAGCTGCTTTAATCACATCCACAAAGTTCTAGAATATACCGCCTTTTTGTTGTCCATAATATGTTTTTGTTGTGCAGGATGAGGTGAATAGAAGAATCCAGCTAGGTTGGGCAGCATTTGGGAAGCTACGTCGAGTTTTTACATCGTCGATCCCACAGTGCCTGAAGACAAAAGTCTTCAATCAGTGCGTCTTACCCGTCATGACGTACGGGGCCGAAACGTGGACACTGGCGGTACCGATGGTCCACAAGTTCAAAGTCGCTTAGAGAGCTATGGAAAGGGCTATGCTCGGCGTCTCTCTGCGGGATCGAATCAGAAACGAAGGCAGAGAACCAAAGTGATCGACATAGCCCACCGTATTAGCAAACTGAAGTGGGAGTGGGCTGGCCATATTAGCCGTAGAACCGACAACCGTTGGGGTAAACGAGTTCTTGAGTGGAGACCGCGTCTCGGCAAGCGTAGTGGAGGACGCCGTTAGGCAAGGTGGAGCGACAATTTGCGCAGGATGGCTGGCAGCAGCTGGATGCGAGCAGCCGAAGATCAGAAACGGTGGCGTGAAATTGGGGAGGCCTATGTCCAGCAGTGGACTGCGATAGGCTGATGATGATGATGTTGTCCAGAATATATTGCCAGCCAAGTTATAAAAAATATATACGACATTTTTACACATATTGTCCCACGGTGACCTCAAGAAGCCTTGTGTTGACTCAGACAACGAAAGACGCGTGCAAACATAGTTTTTACATAAATACGTACAAATCAAGTAAGTAAGAGGTTTTTAAAAGTGAGCCTATCTGCTCTCAAGTCGTGACTATAACCACAGTATAATCTATAACAATACATGGCTGTTTACCATTTTTCGCAAGAGAAAATGCAAATAAACCAGATATTTTATTCAACATCTTGAAACTTCGGAACAAAAGTTCGGGCGCTTGTTCAGTTTTAGGCATGGCAAGTAGGTCGAGTATCGATTTTTAAATTGATAAGGTAAAATACCCTTCAATGGATGATGATGCCATTATGGACAAAAAAAACACATATCCTTAAATATAAGTATCTAAAATTAGTTTCTTAGAACTGAGTCATTTAAGTCGGTTATTTCTGAAGGTTTTGGCAGCAAGATAAAAATCGTCAGTTTACTGAAAAAATATCAGGACGAATTCTTAGTAATGTTGCTAAGAGAGTTGAGTTCATGCATAAAATTATAAATAAATAATACTCGGTGTAAACTTGAATGAGTTTTACTTACTGCATTAACCATGAGATAAGGTATAAAACATACTAGTTTGTTACTCCAAAGATATAAGTAAAGAAATAGTGTTATTTTGTGAGTTTCCATAAATGCAAAACTGCGTACCTTCTATGATCGACAAGGAACAATTTACGAAACCAAAATTTACAAAAAACAATCCTATGAAATAACACAAACTAATTTTATTTATATAAAATTAATTCATTGAGTATATCAGTTGGCTTTAAAAGTAAAATTATAAACTGACGTCCATGACTGGAGAAAAAACACCTTGTGTTAACCCATTAACGGCTAGCGGTGCCATACGGCATCGCTTTTCCTGTGCTTAGTATTTCGCTGTCTAAGGTTACAATTATTGAAAAACTAAACAGATTTTTGATGAATTAGATACCTAAGGGTACCAGTTATCACTATAACCACATATATTGTAGCAATTTGGATTATATCTACTAATTTCGAGTACCCAAAAATATAGTATCTAAAAATGGGCAAATTCTTCATGTTCGGTCTGAGGAAAATGGTCAAAAATGGTTTTATTTCTAGTAAAGTATAAATTAAATGCATTTTATTCTATTTTGGTATATATTATTGATCCGATGGTACTCAAAAACTATTCAATTTTAATTTCACTTTCCGTGTATAGCACGGCAAAATTTGCCGATGCCGTACGGCATCAGTAGCCGAGTATGTTGTCTTTTCAAATGATATAATATTACGTGTACTATGTTTAATTCCTCTTATGTTTTAGCATTTTGATTACAGTTTTAGACTATTATTGTTCTATTTCAACATATCTAGTGAAATTGCTTCAAGAAAAGTAAGGTTTTGAGTTATAACATCTATGTTGGTCCTCTTGCCCATACAGTATATCAAGGTTCAACCCACTTGGTTATAAATTAATTTCTAACAACACTGGTTGAGATTGAGATAGGACGATGGCGTGGTACGATGATGCTTTTTACAGCTAAGAAATCTCAATACCGGTATCAATATAATTAAAAGCTTCATATAGTATAACCTTACACCGGAGCTTCATATACCTCGTTTTTAGCCATTATAGAACAATTAGGATGTCAATGCTATATTGTGATGAAGATTTTGGTCACTTAGTGATTACTAATAATATACAGATATATTCAGACTGTTTCACAAACGGTTTACAACAAAATTAGTGAGATCAATATAAAGCAGTTGGCTATGTCTGGAATCTACCTAAACAATCAGTAATTTTCTGGTACCATGCGCTGAGGGTGTACCTCCTAGATGGGTCTTATAATAGTGTAAAAAACAATCCAGATAACGTAGTTGCCAGTACGATTTAGGCCTTTATCCTTAATGTACGTAAAACTTACAAGTTACATAAATATTTAAAAAATAACAACTTGTAATTGTTGACACGGTACAAGGCTAGAGGTGCCATACGGCATCAGTATTTTTCTCCAAAACTATTGGTCCGATTTAAATTTTAACTTTCGGTCTCTGATCCTGGAAAGAAATATAGTAATATATTTAAAAATTATCAAAATCGGCGACATGAAAAAAAATCAGCCGTTAATGGGTTAATTTGTTAACTATGAGGAAACCAATAGCAGTATCTGTTCTGCAATACGCCTGAAATGTAAAAGAAGGATAGGATATTCAAGTTTTAACACACTTAGCAGTGGAATTTTTACATGTATCAGTGAAATATCAAAAATAGGTAAAATTTTATCTTAAACTGTCCATGATTGGGTGCATCGCCTTATAACAGTCAAGATGTAGGCTAAGATTTTAAATACTTTTAAAGAATGCTGCTTCTCTATAGGAACATTGTCCCTGTTATAATACACCTTGGCATCTATGGCGTATGATTTAAGCACCATCCTTAACGACACTTGCGTTCGTGGCCTGTATAGCCCTTTTCGGGAGAGGATCCCGCGTCCAAACACGCGGCAGGTGTGTGCTCCCCCAGGTGGGCGGGGGTTGTCCCTATTATACTTTAATAAATTAGGCAATACACTTTGCTACTGATTTTCTGTACATTAACAATATATATACGACCGGTCTGGCTCAGTCGGTAGTGACCCTGCCTGCTGCGCCGCGGTCCCGGGTTCGAATCCCGGTAAGGGCATTTATTTGTGTGATGAGCACAGATATTTTGTTCCCGAGTCATGGATGTTTTCTATGTATATAAGTATTTATATATTAAATATATCGTTGTCAGTACCCACAACACAAGCCTTCTTGAGCTTACCGTGGGCCTCAGTCAATCTGTGTAAGAATGTCCTATAATATTTATTTATTTATTTATATACACCGTGTTATTATTGTTTTCCGTTAAATTCAATACGCAGTTAGGTTAGTTTAGGTTCGCTTTTCATTAAATTCGAAAAAACATTTGTTTTCTTAATTGCCATACATAATGAATGACTGAATTAGTCTGGGAGGACCTTAATCATAACTTTAAAGTCAGTGTCAAGTATCTGACGGCACATGTCAAAACAAATAACATAAGGGATGCCAAACACGTGTTCAGTAATTAAATTATTTTTTTAAAGAGGACCCTTTGGGAGATCTGATGGATCCTCTTTAAGAAACTCAGGTGCTTTCAATAAATCTAAATAATGAGTTACTTGTACAATCTCTTAGATTACGTGTTACATCATTTGAATGTCAACTTTTAGCGTACGAGTGAAGAGTTTATATTATTTGACATTAAAGTAAGTGAAATACGATGATGTAGAAGTTATTTATTTGTGTTTCCGTAACGATGCATTCGACCTTTTCGGTTGTTCAGTGATTCTTTTGAAAACTTTGCATAACACCCTGTTAGGATCGGTTTGTATCTTTCACAGTACATCATCATCCTCCTTGCGTTATCCCGGCATTTGCCACGGCTCATGGGAGCCTGGGGTCCGCTTTGAGAACTAATCCCAAGATTTGGCGTAGGCACTAGTTTTTACGAAAGCGACTGCCATCTGACCTTCCAACCCGAAGGGTAAACTAGACCTTATTGGAATTAGTCCGGTTTCCTCACGATGTTTTCCTTCACCGAAAAGCACATATGGTGCTATTATATATTACAGCACTACTTAGGTAATAAGCTTGTTACGCTTTTTTTTTCATTTGTTCATTCTCAATAGAAACGCAATACAAATATTTTGAAGTCTGCTATCTGCTGTGACACACCTCGGATAATGGCGATCAAATATACAGAGTGGGGCCTGTAACAAAGGCGAAGAATTGAACTCTAGGCTATTCTCCTTAAGCCTCCGCCACACGGGCGCGTTTCGAGAGCGTCGGCGTCGCGTCAGCGGAGCGACACGCCGGCGTGACGCCCGCAGGCGGCCGGCGTGACTCCGGCAGGCGGCCGGCGTGTCGCCCGCCGGACGCTGGCGGAAAGCGCGCGATGCGCGTGCAATCCGCTCATGATCTGAGCGATAGGGATAGCGATAGGGATAGCGATAGCGATAGCGTTAGCGATAGCGATAGCGATAGCGATAGCGATAGCGACAGCGACAGCGACAGCGACAGCGACAGCGATAGCGACAGCGATAGCGATAGCGATAGCGATAGCGATTGCGATGCTATCGCTATCGCAATCGCAATCGCAATCGCAATCGCTATCGCAATCGCAATCGCAATCGCAGTCGAATTATATGTAGAGTCGAATTATATGTAGAGTCGAATTATATGTAGAGTCGAATTATATGTAGAGTCGAATTTATGTAGAGCCGAATTTATGTAGAGCCGAATTTATGTAGAGCCGAATTTATGTAGAGCCGAATTTATGTAGAGCCGAATTTATGTAGAGCCGAATTTATGTAGAGCCGAATTTATGTAGAGCCGAATTTTATGTAGAGCCGAATTTTATGTAGAGTCGAATTTTATGTGGAGTTACTCGTGAGTAGAGAGATATGCCCTTGTTCAAGTGCTAGAGACACTATTCTAAGACAGTCTGTCATAAGTTTCAGATGGAAGACGACCCAGAGGTGCCGCTATCGCTATCGCTATCCCTATCGCTATCCCTATCTCTCTTTTTCAACCCCTTCATCCCTTTTTTCGAAATAAAAATTAGCCTATGTTCTGTCTCAGGGTCTAAAGATTGTCTGTTCCAAATTTCATCAAAATCGGTTGCGTGGTTTAAGCGGGAAAGTGTAACAGACAGACAGACAGACAGACAGACAGACAGACAGACAGAGTTACTTTCGCATTTATCTTTCTACGTTCGAATTCATGATGCCGCAAATCCGTCCGATCGCAACGCGCGCTGTGTTATGTGTGACTGCACAAGCGTTCCGAGGGCGGACAGCTCGCGATGCGCCGGCGCGACGCCGGCGGGGCGCTCTGCCAACGCGCAGAAACAGCGCGCGTTCAGCTCGCGTGCCGCTAAGCTGACGCAACGCTCTCGAAACGCGCCCGTGTGGCGGAGGCTTTATACTGATCAACATTTGTTCGGCGACTTTTAAAAATAACTTGTATTTTGATTTTTATCACCCTTGAAAGTTTTTTCTAAGAGGTAATGTATTGCAAATTCTGTTAAGTCTAAAGTGTGACAGACAACGTCAATTACAACAATAATGGCGTACATTGAAGCTAATATTTATTTTGTATGAAAAATTAAAAATTTAAAGAGTTCATAATTTTTAAAAGTCACTGAACAAATGTTGATCAGTATAAGGAGAATAGCCTACAGTTCAATTCTTCGCCTTTGTTACAGGCCCCACTCTGTATGAAAGAGGCGTTGCAACGCACACTTACTGTACCACGTGTTAAAAATAAAGCCTTATAACCGTGATCACTGCAAAACCGTTTCAAGGGCTACACTATCCCAAATGGCCATGGTGATATCTTAGCGTTGCCAGATGACCCTTTGTCCGAATTATGTCACGGTCAAAGCGAATGTTGTGTGCCTGCTAAACGGCCACAACTCAAAATTTGAGATTTTTTGAGATTTTTTCAGTTTCTGGTTCAGAATCGGAAAAAATAAAAATAAAGTCTCCTTTAGTGCGTTTTCACATTATCCGATCCGATATCGGATGTAGGACCGATATCCCATACAAATAAGCCGCCATCTTTGATTTTTGCCTTTGAAATCCGACATCCGATATCGGATCGGATGATGTGAAAACACAAAGCCTTTTGGAAGATGCATAATAGCCTCTTCACAAAAAAATTACAACTTTCCTGCGATACAGCCACAAATCCAAATATCTTGTTAAAATATGATAATTAATTTTGAACTGTCGGCATATTGCAGAAAATTTTGAGATTTTTTTAATTGTGTCGACATATTGTATAGAAAAATGTGACCCATATTACAAATTAAACATGTAAAATCGGGTAACTCACGTAAAATTGCCGAAGGTCGCTCGACATGTTTCGCTCCGTAACGAGGAGCATTTTCATTGAGCACGCGCGCACATCACTAACTGAAGTTGTTACTTGCCTGTGATTTTAAATATGTCTCAGGACCTTGAGCGTTCATAATTTTTGTGTTGTTGCAATTAAATATCACGTAACGAGGCATTTTTAATGTTTTTGTTGACTTCATCTTACAAAAAGCGACGCCCAAAAGCTGCATGCTGCTTAAAGACAGACAACTCAGAGGATTTTACTGAGTTCATTTGACACGCTAAGTAGATACGATTGCTTGATCTATGGTATATATGACATATGTGGTGGGGGGGGATAGCTGCGCATGGAAACGCATACCCTTTGCCCCCTATAATCCCCTGAGAGACCTGTTTTTGACTTCTGCGCAATAACGGTCAGCGCTAAAGTTGTGGCGCGACTTGTACGCGATTTTTCGAAAAACATTTTTTTGAGATATGGTCGTTTATCAGCCATGGGAACGCGGGACGATGTAAAATGAAAAAATGAAAATGAAAATGAAATATTTATTTTTCAAGTAGGCATATTACAATGCGCATATGAACGTCAAATAAAGCTACGCCGGCTCTAACCCTACGCCTCAGCCTCGAGAAGATTTCAGTCCCCCCTCAGTTGGGAGGGGGGTATCCACTATGGGACCGGCAAGAAACTCGGCGGGCAACTTCTTTTTAGTTTTCTAGTTTGTAGTTTTCTAGAACGACCTGAGCTGAAAGAAAGCTCTTAGCATTCTTAAGTCCTTTACAAAGGAGTTGTGAATTTTTAAAGCGTCGTTGTTGCTTGCGATGAAAACCTGTTTAATTTCTTTGCAACTTTGAAACAGTGTTTCATTACGAGTACGACGAAATACGATTAAGGTACATATAGCGGGGTAAATCTCAACTGGGGGCAAATGTAACTGCTCCATTTTTTCCATGTTTTACAATGTTTACCTACATTAAATAGAGTGTCCACCGGTTATATATGGTAGGCGTGTTTAGTGGATACATGTAGAACTCAACATCATAGTGTAATAATGGAATAAATGGATTAGTTACAATGGCCCCCCAGTCGAGATTGCCTTGCTGTACCTAATTTAAAACATTTATAAGTTTTGTAATATTTCTGTACATTTAGTAGTGCGTTCTAGTAGTATGTAAATTATAAGAGTTTTGAATAATTCACGATTATTTTCATTAGACATATTTAAATTATGTTTTGTCTGGTATGAATACAACGGTCAAAATAAGAAACCTATATTTGTACCTACGCGAAATGTCAAAATGTGATAAAAAAAAACTTAATTATAACATCTCACCCTTACCTATTTCCTCGTATTTTTACACACATTTATATAACGTTTGATAAGGATAAATATAAAAGACATTTATTCATGACGCTCACAAACACGTACGTACATGTACACACAAGAAAATAACAAAAAAACAGAGAACAGAACATTAAGTGCGCATCACGAAATGATGGATATCAAAGTATATCGAAACACGCTGATGAGACCCTTGGGTTAATAACTTGTTATATTAAAGGAGATATTTCTATGAATCTCAACTTCCCTTCTGTATTTACACCATAAAAGTTGGAAAAAGCTACCAACGAAGCAATATAAATAATGAATAACAATATTGTTGATCGACCAGGAAACTATAACCTCAATCTACTTGTGTAACATGAATTATTTATCTTGTTATTCCGTTCTAGTTTAATTTCGTTTTAAGACATCGTTTGAAGTTTTGGTAGGTCTCAATAATTTACTTATTTTCTTGGGTATTCTTTTTTTGTTAGGTATTCGATAATTTCAGTCCACACATATTCTTTTGTATCAATTGAAATATAATATCTTAAAGAATATAGAAATATAGTATCTTATTTTTGCCTGTGTGGTGACGGGTTAAGAATTTCACCACCCCCTTCCTTCCCGTGGGTGTCGTAGAAGGCGACTATGGGATATGGGTTAAATTGTGGCGTAGGCGATAGGCTGGCAACCTGTCATTGCAATGTCACAGTTTCGTTTTCTTTCAACCCCTTATTTGCCAAGAGTGGCACTGAAGCTTTAGTAGTTTCATGTGTTCTGCCTACCCCTTTATGGGATACAGGCGTGATTGTATGTATGTATGTATATCTTAAATAAGAATGGAACATCACTCAACTTTTTGATTTATTTTGTAAAAGTGGTTCAGAAATTATGTAGCAAAAAAAATTGTTGAGACAAAATCATCCACTCGAATCTATTGTTAATAATTTCCCATTAATCTTGGTTGAATGATTTAAAATCATCTCGCCATCTATTTTTTGTAATCTTAATTGAAATACATTTTTTAAATTATTTAATACCACTAATACCATGACAACGGCACGCTCATTTTTCTGAAATATTTTACTTATAAAAATTACTTCAGTATTACAGGCAACTTTACCAAAAGCACAACGTAAATCATACACGAATATGTTATTTATAAACCCACTGAAGCTGTCTCGGCGTAATCATTTATTGTTGACACGAACAACAGCCTTTAGAACAAAAAGGCTTAAAATGGTTCACAAGAATTACGTGTGATACCTTTTGGTCTCGCGAATGCTCCACAACCGTTGGACCATGACTCGCTTTAAGTGAATGAAATGCGTAGAGATATATAGCCTTTTTCAGTTGTATAGGGAAATAGGCCTTAAGTCCCTGTGGACGGTGAAGAAAAACGAGAAAAGTTGCTTGATACGCTTCGTTTGCTGTAATATGATATGGCCATAGTTTACTTAGGTAAGTAGATCATTTATCAAAGAAAGCGTGCAGGTAATGTTTAAATTTGTTAAATCTCAGAATATGAATGAAGTAATTTGAAAAGTGTCATATGATAAAGACCGCAGCCAGATAGCACTAGACCCTACTCATAGTGTTGTGTTCCTGCCGGTGAGTAAGGCTGTCAGAGCTGAATCGGTGAGCTCCATCTTAGACTCTGTCTTCACTTCCCATCAGGTGTGACTAGGGTCAATCGCCGATCAGTCCATAATATAATATAAAAAAAAGCTCAACGAGGATGCGGGGTGCTGACGACGGGAGGACTTACGGAACTAATTTGTTCCGTCTATTGTCCTTTGAGTCGTCGGCAATCCAAACCCTCCTTTGAACTTGTGCACTCCTTTTGCTGTGTACTTATACTTAACACAGCAGAGAGAGTGTATAAGTTTCTAATGGGGTGGCAACGCGCATGTCACACTCTTTGAGTTGAAGGCGTCCATTTAGGTTACGGTAACCGCTTTCCATCGACTTGCCACCGACGTAGTATAAAAAAAATGATTGCCCTGCTGAATGAAACAAAGTCAATTGATTGCTTTTAAATATTATTATATTAAACAGTAAATTACTAGATAAGTTAAACTACTATGAGTATAATATGGGCAACACTGTTTTCAAACTCATTAATTGCATATTCAAACTAGGACTAAGCACACAACTGCATTGTCATAAAGCAGCGAGCGATTCCTCATTGAATGGCAATACGCGTACGTATTTTTAGAACCCGTGTGGTGACGGGTTAAGAATTTCACCACCCCCTAAAAGGAAAGGAGGAATCCCGTGGGTGTCGTAGAAGTCGAGTGGGGGATATGGGTTAAATTGTGGCGTAGGCGAGAGGCTGGCAACCTGTCACTGCAATGTCACAATTTGGATTTCTTTCAACCCCTTTTTGCCAAGAGTGGCACTGAAACTTAGTAGTTCATGTGCTCTGCCTACCCCTTTATGGGATACTACAGACGTGATTATATGTAAATGTTTATATGTACGTATTTTTAGAAAGTCGCCAGCTCTTCGGTCACCAGGTGCCGTAGCCGAATGGCATTTCTGCGACGCGAAACGAAAACGAAACGCCGCGAAAGGTAGTCTGCCTCTGTCACGCCAATACGCAGGAGCGATAGAGATAGATATCTACGAGCGTTCCGTTTCGTGAGCGTCTGTGCCATTAGGCTACGTACCCAGTTACATGCTTCCCGATTTCTGCAAAAAGATTTAGCGAGCTGCGACTCCATGAACCAACAGTTTCCACATCCAATGTTACAATAGTACATTACGATACTAGTGCTATAAATAGGAAATTCGAAACGAGTGGCGATAAATTAAAACACAAACGAAGAGAGTGTTTTCAATCGACACTAGTTGTGAATTACTTATTCGCACATGTATCGTACAACCTTTTACAGCACATTATGTACGTTTAAATTTTTGACGTAGAACAGTTGCGTTAGATTTAGATTTAGATTTAGATTTCTTTATTTCATGATAAAAATTACACTATAAATTTGTTACATGCCAAAGTTATGTTTATCTTCTCATCATGATCGTCGAAAATTACATTATAAATTGAAAATAATAAAATGAATATTTTCTCCCAATAAGGATCGTCATTTACAAATAGAAATACACAAAACACAATAAAATTAAGAAATGAAATAAAATCCGAAGTCAGTGTAATCAAATGCATGCTATCACAAATTCAATTCCATGTACTCATTTACAGAGTACAGAGGGTTATCTAACAAAAGGTTTCTCAATTTGCGCTTAAATGCTTCGTCATATGGCTCATTCCTAAGATCGGCAGGTAAGTGTTCGTAGTAAGTAGTAGTGTTCGTTATGAGCTCATTACCTAACAAGTGTGTAATATAGCGCCATATGAACTGTAAAAAATATTTTCAGTACCTACAGATGGTGTTTTTTACGCACTAGTGCGAGAAGTAGTTCATTATATGTCAGGTCGAAACTTCGGAGGGCCATCTGTACTGAAAAACGTCGTACGATACAAGTGCGAAAAAAAGGAAGTTCGAAACGAGTGGCGATAAATTAAAACACGACCGATGGGAGTTTTTTAAATCGACACGAGTTACGAGTTACTACTACTACTTATTACTATTGCTTACTTTTCTTTTCTTACTATTTTTTGGCGACATGGGAATAGTTTGTTATATTTTAGGACGATGTTTGGAATATCACTATGACAAGCCATTTTTAGCTGAAATCATACTGGGGCATCTTATTTGCTTTATACTTTTGTGATGTGAAAGGAAAATGAGTTGATTAGTATTTTACTTTTATCACACTTATGGATAAAAATATGATCAAAAAAGTAAATCACAAAAGTAGAATTTTATAAAGACTTTCTAGGAAAATTATTTTGATCTTGATAGGTTGAACAGTTTTTGAAAAATATACGGGAAACTACGGAACCCTAAACTGAGCGTGGCCCGTCACGCTCTTGGTTGTTTTTTTACAATGTATTCACTTTTATCATGCGATTGGTAAAGGACTAAAAATCTATTAAATATTCTGGGGTTAAATTAATAAAATAAAACCGGCCAAGAGCGTGTCGGGCCACGCTCAGTGTAGGGTTCCGTAGTTTTCCGTATTTTTCTCAAAAACTACTGAACCTATCAAGTTCAAAACAATTTTCCTAGAAAGCCTTTATAAAGTTCTACTTTTGTGATTTTTTTCATATTTTTTAAACTTATGGTTCAAAAGTTAGAGGGGGGGGACGCACTTTTTTTCCTTTAGGAGCGATTATTTCCGAAAATATCAATATTATCAAAAAACGATCTTAGTAAACCCTTATTCATTTTTAAATACCTATCCAAAAATATATCACACGTTGGGGTTGGAATGAAAAAAATATCAGCCCCCACTTTACATGTAGGGGGGTACCATAATGAAACATTTTTTTCCATTTTTTATTTTTGCACTTTGTTGGCGTGATTGATATATATTAGTACCAAATTTCAGCTTTCTAGTGCTTACGGTTACTGAGATTATCCGCGGACGGACGGACGGACGGACGGACGGACGGACAGACAGACATGGCGAAACTATAAGGGTTCCTAGTTGACTACGGAACCCTAAAAACGCAACCTCTTACCTTTCGTTTCTTTACTTTTTGTACACAAAAAGGCAAAGTTAACGCCCACTCCTTACAGATTTATTTTAGTAGTACCTATGTTTAATCCTTCCTTAATAGTATTTTTTTTAGTTATAAGCTAATAAGTAATAAGAAATTGTCTTGCAATCAAAATCTTAAGACAGTTCCTGTTTTGGCAACCACAAATTGCTTAAAGTAACCCGTGGATAATGCTGTTGACTATACATATTGTAATTCATATTTTCTGTACCTCCTACTGTCACCGTTATTGTATAGTTGTTTTTTATCCCTAAAAAAAACAGACTTCCTGCATATCTATTTCCATTCTAATTGATATTTTTAAATGAAGCGTGAGTCACCTATTTTTAGGTAAGTCAATTTTATGCGTTTTTCCGGCTCACGGCAGCCCCAGGGTGCTTCCCCCCCCCCTTTCAACTTGGGAATTTTAGTTAAATATACGAGTCACTGATTTAAACTTTCACGATTATTACACATAATTATTTTTAAAGTCGGGACTTAATCGCGTATCGTACGCTGTCCCTGAAACGTTGGAGGTCAGTTTAATTATGTAGTCATACGCGATTAAGTCCCGATTTTAAAAATAATTAAATATACGAGTGTTGTTAACTAGATATATATATCGACAAAAAAAATATCCATTCACAACAACTCAGTTCAAAAAAAAAAATCTTTAAAATCGAGGTTCCGCTCTCGACTGTTGCCTCATTCAAAACTTAAGCAATCGGAACGAAATTTGAGAATCTGAATAGCAATGAAATAATCTGTGTCAGACCGTTCGCTTTTTTGGCTGATTGTTACCAATCTTGAGTATCACACGTTTTTTGCGCCACAATGAAAAAGGCCGTTTTTTGGAAATCTTTGATTGGCTCTAACGTCTTTAAAAAGCAGAATATCAAAAAAATCAAAACGGTCCGACACAGATAAAAATAATAACAATCTGTGTTGAAAAAATCATTGCCCTATCTTCAAAAACCAGGTAGGAAATAGTCGAGAGCGTTTGTATGGAGAATTGACTCCTCCTGTAGTATCGTCTTAAGTGTTATATTGCAAACCGTTACGGGTCAATGATATAATATTATGCTTGAGTCTACTTGTAATTCACAAAACGCAATTTTGCAAATTCTTTACACGACCCTTTATATAATGTATCTCTTGAAGGGTTATTGCCAAGATCATCCGATACTTTTGAAGAAAATTGAATTTTATACATAACAAAGGACCTTTTTCGATCAATTCAGTTGTTTTAGGCCGATAGTTACACAAAACAGAAAATGGAGATCTTTTGTTTCAAACGGTTGTAAGTGTTAGGCACTGGTCCCACCGCGAGCTAGTAAACTATGAGCTATCGACTATAAAAACGAACAAAAGATAATCACACCCGTGTTAATATAATTTTTAAGAAAAAAAAACCGTCGCCTTTCGGGTTCTGGTGAAAGCTACTTGCGATTGTTGGATTATGTAGAAATGTGTAGATATTTTTTATAACTGCTTTTAATGCTTAAATTATTAGATGGCAACACAAATGAATATACGTATAACGTTAAGGTTTGAGGAGTTTCCTCAATTCCTCATGAATCCGATTATAAGAAATCGAAGCTTGACAAACTTTGACTTGAAAACTCAATATGCTTAACAAACATAACTAAATAAATGTCACTGTTCTGAACTTAAATGCATGCTTTTCTTAGAAAAATACTAAAGTCGCTATGAGTGTGCCGTTCAGATTTGAGTTCGGTTCTGACCATCATCAGCAGTTCCACTGCACCAAATATCACTGTTCTGGACGTAAGTGCATGCTGTTCTTATAAGAATACCAAATTCACTATAAGTGTGCCGTTCAGATTTGAGGAGTTTGGTTCTGACCATCATCAGCAGTTCCACTGCACCAAATAACACTGTTCTGGACGTAAGTGCATGCTGTTCATATAAGAATACCAAAGTCACTATAAGTGTGCCGTTCAGATTTGAGGAGTTCGGTTCTGACCATTATCAGCAGTTCCACTGCACCAAATATCACTGTTCTGGACGTAAGTGCGTGCTGTTCTTATAAGAATACCAAAGTCACTATAAGTGTGCCGTTCAGATTTGAGGAGTTCGGTTCTGACCATCATCAGCAGTTCCACTGTACCAAATTTCACTGTTCTAGACGTAAGTGCATTCTGTTCTTATAAAAATGGCAAAGTCACTATAAGCGTGCCGTTCAGATTTGAGGAGTTTGGTTCTGGCCATCATTAGCAGTTCCACTGCACCAAATGTCACTGTTCTGGACGAAAGTACATGCTGTTTTTATAAAAATACCAAAGTCACTATAAGCGTGCCGTTCCGATTTGAGGAGTTCGGTTCTGACCATCATCAGCAGTTCCACTGCACCAAATGTCACTGTTCTGGAGTCTGGACGAGAGTGCATGCTGTTCTTATAAAAATACCAAAGTCACTATAAGCGTGCCGTTCAGATTTGAAGAGTTCCGTTCTGGCCATCATCAGCAGTTCCACTGCACCAAATGTCACTGTTCCGTACCTAAATGCATGCTGTTCTTTTAAAAACACAAAAATCACCATATGTATGCCTTTCAGATTCGAGGAGTTCCCTCGATTTCTCCAGGATCCCATCATCAGAACTGGGTTCTGAGAAAAATGGGACCAATCTGTATGCATATACATTCAATCAAAAAAAAAAATTCAAAATCGGTCCAGTAACGACAGAGATATCGAGGAACAAACATAAAAAAAAAAAAAAACATACAGACGACTTGAGAACCGTCCTTCTTGAGAGATTTGAGGCGACGGTTAAAAAGAGACACCACGGTGATGTTTATAGTTACTCGCCCAGCGGTGAGTTATTAATATCGTCGTGTCTCTTTTATTTGCACGGGAGTGCTTAATAAGCACTATATTTTGTTCGTTTTTATAGCCGATAGCTCATAGCTTACTAGCACGCGGTGGGACCAGTGCCTTATGCATAAGTACATTTTATTACATTAAGCTTAGGACTAGGATAACCTAACCGCAAAATTAAAATTTTGAGAGAAATCCCGACATAGTGGACCGATTTTCATGAAACATGGCTAAGAACACTCCCGACTAACTCAGTTTCGATTGACAGTGCAATATACTCGTATTTCCAATGAATCTAAACTTTGCTCCCTAGACATAACAATGAAATTGTACTAATAATAATAAAATGCGTATCTGTCCATGGAATGAAAAGGGCTTGACAGCGTTTTTCCATTTTGTGCCTATTTCGATTTAAAAGGATTGTTGTGTTGTGATTGCTATTCCATGTTTTGGGCACAAAAGCCTACTATTTAGTGTAGGTACGTAACGTACACGAGTTACGAATACGACGTTTTTCAGGACAGATGGACCGAAGTTTCAACCTGACAGGAAATGAACAACTTACGTTATTTTACGCGTGATTGCCGCTAGATGTCACTAAAAATAACCCGCATACTGATGTATGGAGTTACAACTCTCCCTTTACTTATTCCTCTATGATCTGTACTGAAAAACGTCGTACGATACATGTGCGAAAAGGAAATAGCCTTTAATAAAGTAGTACTTATTGTTGCTAAGAAATATCGATTCTGATTGACTGCCTTAAACATATGAAACAAAAGAAACAAAGTCGATCCACAAGGGAAACTGTCAAGTAAGAATAATGTCATCATTTCTCACAAGGAAAATTACATTTGTCACAATAATACCAGCTTCCAAGGACTAGAGTGAAATATTGCTTGGGACAAAAAGTTGGCTTCTAAATCTCTATTTGAATTATGCTTTAAAAGTTTACTGAGGATGGGGTCTGAGGCTCGTTTAGAGGTTCCAGATCGCTTTTAGACGTTTAGAATGCTTTAATTTTGTTGACTGGCTTAGGAATGTAATGTAGTACATGTACGGTTCACTATAATCTTGTAGAAACTTTGTTCGCATATATTTGATTTGCATAATAGATCTTGACAGGTCACGTTTGGCAGAAATGCCTTACGCAGAATATGCTTTGGCATAAATCATTTCGCAGATTTTTATAATACCGAATCGTACGTTGGCATAATGTTGATATGCATAATGGTCTTCTAGTCGAATAGTACTTTTGCAGATAATATTTGTGCATAATATTTAGGCGGCATAAAGTTGCAATTTGATTTTTGATAGCGAGTCAAGTGTGTTGGGGATGCAAGATACCTAACACTTATCCTCGCTTCGCTCGTCGTCGTACCTAACGGGAGCTCTGAAACAGTACTTCCTTTTCGACAGCGTGTCATAATTCTGCTCTTGTAATAGTATGGCTATACAATAATTATGGTACATAAATTTATGCTACATCAAAGTCGACCAATGTAATGTTCTATGAAACAGTATTCTGCCAAATGTTTCGTATGTGTGGTAGTGATAATGCCAATCGAAACGTCTGGCTCTGTCGCGCCACTACAGAAGAGTGAGGTTACAAATGAAATAAATTAATAGTTTAAAAAACACTATAAAACACGCTTTTATAAATGCACGTAAAAGCCAAAAATAAATTATGGATCGTTCAAGTTGTCTCTATTTGTGAGCTGAAGTTTAAAAACTATGTGCTTTTAATTATAATATTTGATTGTAAAAGCGTGGGGCGCTGGAACAGGAAAGACTTTTTGTATAACTTGCTGATAAATCAAATTATGCTATGTTACGGGAAGGAGGTTGAACAACCGCGCTTCGCCCCCGAGCCCCCTTTGTTTGCTCTGAAAGGTCACAAGAAAACGCTAACCCAACTTATTTTAAATACTACGTTAATCTTTCTTTTATGCGCAATATATGCAAGCCCCCCTTTTCGTTACTCTTAAGGGTAACAGGAAAACCCTAACGCAACTTATTTTAAATACAACGTTTATCTTTCTTTTATGCGGGGGGCTTCGCCCCCGAGCCCCCTTTGTTTGCTCTTAAAGGTCACAAGAAAACGCTAACCCAACTTATTCTAAATACTACGTTGATCTTTCTTTCATGCGGGGGGCTTGACCCCCCGAGCCCCCCTTTGTTTGCTCTGAAAGGTCACAAGAAAACCCTAAACCAACTTATTTTAAATACAACGTTGATCTTTCTTTCATGCGGGGGCTTCGCCCCGAGCCCCCTTTGTTTGCTCTTAA